>NC_081557.1:220071508-220196807 GCF_022355385.1 Mustela nigripes | reverse complement strand
CCCAACGCGGGACTCGATCCCAGGACGCTGGGATCATGACCCGAGCCGAAGGCAGCTGCTTAACCAACTGAGCCACCCAGGCGTCCCATATTTATTTATTTATTTATAAAAATTTTAAAAAAGATTTTATCTATTTATTTGACGGAGATCACAAGTAGGCAGAGAGGCAGGCAGAGAGAGAGGAGGAAAGCAGGCTCCCTGCAGAGCAGAGAGCCCGACCTGGGGCTCTTTCCCAGGACCCTGGGATCATGACCTGAGCCGAAGGCAGAGACTTTAACCTACTGAGCCACTAGGTGCGTCTAGGAAGACTTTTAAGTCTCCAGTAAGTAAGGGACTAGAGGACCTGGTGAGGTGGTTTGTAGTGGGCGTTGCTCTGTGGTTCTGGATGGTTTCACCAACTCTGTGTGCAGCCCTATGCCATGTGTATTTATAAGGAGATGTCACACACGTCCTTATAACACCAAGGTGTTGCCACTGTTAGGTAAATAAGGGAGAAGGGGAGGACAAGAGAAATTGCAAAGGGTTTCTGTGCATAGTCTGATGACAGGTGCCTGAGAGGTGACTGGAAGCCACTCCTGGCTTCAGCAGGCAAGGTTCTGAGTGAGTCCCCCTCAAGGGTGTGACAAAGCTCAAGAGTGGGCCAGCCACTGTTCTGCTTCTGAGTGCTCCTGTAGTTGACTGTCTGCTATCTTTGAGACCTGTGTGAACTTTTGTGTGGGGCCACTTGGGTCCCAAGCTGGGCCCAGGCTTCTCCACCAGAGAGCAGCAGCCTTAGTATGAGGCCCAGATCCTCACTGGTGGAGGGCTACAGCTGTGGGGCTCACCACTGGCCCCTGGTGGCGGTGTGCTGACATGGTAGGGCTGTGCACAAGAGTGGGAGTAGATTGAGACCGCCCTCAGATGCCCTAGCCTTAGGGGCTGCTGGAACTTTGCTTTGAGCTACATGTTGTGAAGGATCACATTTTTATTTTATAGGAATCCTAACCATAGAAGCCCAGGGAGGGAAAAGATGAAAAATACGAAAAATGAAATGACATGAATTTTAAGAGTGTATATTTTAGAAGATGGTTTTTAAAAATTCATTTTAATTATGTTCACAAATATAATCTCTGATTTGTTTTGATAAAACTCAAGTATAACATACTAAGAATAAAACTGTAGAAAGAATATATAGGCTCGTGGCTTGGCCATAACTTTGAATTCAAACGAAATAGGGACATATATATCCTTTTTTGTATGTGCCTTTATTACATTGACCAAAACAAATGGCTTTGGAATCAGATTTCTTGAATTTGAATTCTGGCTGTGCCACTTGCTATAGAGGTTAACCTTTTTGGTGTTGATTTCCTCCCAGTATTGTTGTTTTCTGTGTGGCAGGTATCTGTAGTTTGCCTAAATATTTGTTATAGTGCTTATAAGTGATAACTTTTATTCTGTTTTTAACAGGGACCTCCGAAATAATCTCATTAGTAGTATAGATCCAGGTGCCTTTTGGGGACTTTCATCGCTAAAAAGATTGTAAGTATTTGAATTGCTTGCCTACAAATTTGAACTGTTCTTTTATTTTTCTTTCTTTCTTTTTTTCTTTTTGAAGGTTTTATTTATTTTACAGGGAGGTAGAGTATGTATGAGAGAGAGAGCGTGTGTGCACGGAAGCCTGAGCAGGGGAGGAGCAGAGGGGGAGGGACAAGCAGACTCTGCCCTGAGTGCAGGACATAGGTCTCCATCTCACAACCTTGAGATCATGACCCAAGTTGAAATCAAGAGTTTCAGGACCTGAGCCACAATAAAAAAACTGACCGAGGAAGCACCTAGGCATCCTTGGACTGTTCCTTTTATAAGGAGCTGTTACCCTCCTTCAAATTTTAACATGATTAAAAGAAATGGATTTTAAACAATTTTTAGTTTATTGACTAGATCCATGATAGAAAAAGGAATATTTAATATAGGTAGTGTAGAAAGTGGCTAATTTGTGCAATAATTTGATTTGTTTGATGATAGATGGTTGAATCCTTCTTACGCTAAGGAAATGATTACTGCATTGACTTTGAAGTGATGATCATATGTCATGCATAGTGGTATGAATGCGTGCAAACTCTATCTGTTGTATATGCGTATCATTTGAGGCCCCTTTCTATTAATGGTTTAAAGTCTTGCTTTTTGCATGTATACTTTATCTGTGTGTTATTATTTCAAAACCTACAAGCAATTTTTATTATTTCTGAAGCTAAACAACTCTTCACTCCTTTTTATGTGGTTTCCACAGCTGCCTATGAACATTCTCCTATTGGTGAGGTTGTCCTACACTCGAGCCCTGTGGACTGTCCCACCATCCCTTATTCCTTCGAAAGACATTTCTTACTATTAAGTGCTGGCTGCTTACCATGGCCTGACTTGTTGGGAAGAGCCTACAGACTCTTCGGGGCAACTCTAGTTAATGGAAATAGCCCTACCACACACACATGGGAGCTGTCACAGATAAAGCCATCCTCAAAACGTGCCAAGGAAGGGAGAGGGTCACCTGGGGGGGGGGGGGCTGCCACAGGAGTAGACCTTCCAATCTGACCTTGCTCCCAAGGGATGAGTCCTGCATATCTAAACATAACAAGATGGGCATTCTAAGCAGAGTGGATGTTGTTGTGGAGCCAGAGCATAAGTATAAAGTGGAATGCAGTCTGGTCACAGAGAGATTAGGCTCTTTTTGGCCTGAAATGACCTGCCAGGTTAAGGAACTTTGGGTGTCTTTAGACAGTGTGGGGCTAGCGGGACTTTTCGAATATGGAGTTGATATCAGAATTGTGTTTCAGAATGTTTCTCATGGCAGGAAGGAGAAATTATGTAAGTGCACACAATTGGGGCAGAGGATGTTGGGGATGAGACGATGCTTTCATTCTTAACAATCAGCCCTTCCTCTGTCCCTGTCTCTCTCTCTCTCCATTTTTTTTGTTGTTGTTGTTGTTCTATCATGCCCCTTTGTTTGTTTATTATTGTTTTTAAAGATTTTATTTATTTGACAGACAGAGATAATAAGTAGGCAGAGAGGCAGACTGAGAGAAAGAGGGGGAAGCAGGCTCCCCGCTGAGCAGAGAGTCTGACACGTGGCTGGACCCCAGGACCCTGGGATCATGACCCAAGCTGAAGGCAGAGGCTTTAACCACTGAGCCACCCAGGCACCCCTATTTATTTACTTAAAGAATTTATTTTTAAATAATCTCTATGCCCAACATGGGGCTCAAACTCACAACTCTGGGGTCAAGAATCATCTGCTCTACAGACTGAGCTGGCCAGATATCTCTCTCATGCTCTCTTACTATTTAATGTTTATAAAGTATTGAGGGTGCCTGGTTTTGTTTTTTGTTTGTTTGTTTCCTGTTGTCTTTGTTTCCCGTGTTGTTTGTATAATAAAATAAGCTACGTTTGCTCTGAGTTGAATCATGCCAAGACAGTTAAATGCTGACAAGGACTTTCCCTCCTAATACTTTTAACATCTTGTATCTATGATTCTGTCCTTCTAGACTCATTCCTTTTTACAGTCAGGTCTGGTTGTTAGAGTTGGCTATGCTATTTTTGCTTATTTAAAAAATACTATTTATGCAAATTAAATTTTTTTTTCATCTAAAATGTATTCTCTGAAGCTCTCCTCTCAATGCCCTGTCTTTGGTCAGTCCTAGTGTTCAGAATTCTAGAAGATGAGACGTCGCAGGGGTTAAAGGATTCTCCCTTCACTGTGTAACATTGTTTGAAATTTCAGTCAGACTCTGTAGGAGGGGACATTACGACCATGGTTTTTCTTGAGGCCACAGGGTGGCGGTTCATTGTTTTCATCAGACATTGTTGCGCTCCGGACACCCTGGGTTGTCTCAGGAGGTCTCGTCCTGGATCTGTTTTCTTCCCTGTACACTCTACTCTCCACTGTTTTCCAGTTAAGGCTTTTTAATGAGGGAACTCAGAAAAACAGGCCCGTCCGGAGCAGGACAGTGGAGTTAATGCAGACTGCAGTTCTGGGTAGGGAACAGAAGTGCTGGAGGCGAGCCGCCATTCCGCTCTACTTGGTGTAGAGCCCAGCAACAGTAGTAATTGGGTCCAGCGGTGAGATCCGGTGGTGAGACGGAGCAGCATCCGTTCTGTTGAATAAAAATGAAGTCTACTGTGGGGGCCCAGTGGTGCGCTCGGTTCCAGAGATCTGGGGGTAACTCTGGGGCACCTCAAGGGGTTGGCAGCCGGGTGGGATCCTGTGTAGCACCCAGGAGCCTGGATATGGACGTGGACTCTACATACCGGGAGAGGGAGCCCTGGCTAGAGTGCAGCTGCTGAGAGCCGCTAGGACTCACTGGGCCTGACACAGCCGAGGGTGTAGAACATGGCCATGGTCAGGCTGCCACACCAGCCCCGGGGGAGGAGTGGCAGCTGTGTAGTGAGCTTGTTGATGACCTTGAGTCCCTTTCTTTGAGCTCCTCCCCAGAGGCACACAGGCACCGTGTTTGGATGGGTCAGTTTGAATCAGGGTGGGAAGAGGAAGCCTCCAGCAGGAAGCCGGAGTGTGGGTGTTCCACCCACCTTATCAGAAACTGGGGCTGAGGGGCGCCTGGATGGCTCCTCGTTAAGGGTCGTTAAGGGTCTGCCTTCAGCTCAGGTCATGGTCTCAGGGTCCTGGGATGGAATGCCACATTGGGCTCCCTGCTCAGCGGGGAGCCTGCTTTTCCGTCTGCTGCTCCCCTTGCTTGTGCTTGCTTGCTTGCACACTCTCTCTCTTTCTCTTGCTGTCTCTCTGTCAAATAAATAAAATCTTAAAAAAAAAAAAGAAAGAAAGAAAGAAAGAAAAGAAACGGGGGCTGAGGCCAAACTGTCTTTGTTTTTTGGCCCTCCTGGCAATTCTGATGCTAATGTTTGGGAACTTCTAGAATATCTTTTCCTCTAGCTTCCCCCTGACTCCCCGTGAGAGGGATGTGATGTCATATTGCCAGACAAAGACAGACAACTTATTCTCTCCCTTTGTGATTGGCCCCCCCTTTATTTCCAGCTTTTTGGGAGGGAAGCTCTTTTTAGGAGCATAACATGCTAATAATATCTTCATGTTGAGATACAGGTTGAAGGGAATTTGACTGCTAATACAAAGCTGTTTCATCAGGATGTTTTAAGGATATGCAGAAGATCTTTGGTTCTCTACCCAGTTCTCCATCCTTCAGTAAATAATTTCTCAAGTACTTCCATCCGAAATAAATAAATAAATTTCTTGTTCAGTAGCATTTAATTACTAGTATCGTCCCTAGCACTGCCTGAGCGTCCTTTCCTTGCATTACATGTTAAGTAGTCTCTTGTGTTCTTGCCTACGAAGGTAATTGCCATTTATAATATTCTTCCCACTGGAAAATACATTCTTAATTTCAAACAGCCCACGTGTAATGGGACTTAGGGTATATGGCTTGCAAGCTGAGAGAGTCCTATATGTACACTCAATGAGATACAAAGATATTCTGTGGTATTCATGTTTGCTGGTTGCTTGTGGATATAGGCTCTCTTTCTTATGAGGCTCTAAATCATTCATTCCAATTGTGCCTCTCACTCGACAGCACACAGAAAGCTTTTTTGTAAGTGTAGCAGGCCTTTGCCTTTATTTTATAGATAATTTGAATCAGGAAGATTAAGTGGCTTTCTGAAGGATAATCTACCAAAAGTAGGTAAAACCTAGACCTATTCACTTTCTCTTTTGCTTTATCAACAAATTCAGGCAGATTCTCAATCTAAATAAAACCCATTATCAATACCTAAATACCATTTTAAATAGGTATAGCTATAATGAAATTGTTTCCCAAAGAATCAGTGGTAATTACACCAGTTAAAGCTCAGAAGTGAAACAAGATAATGAATTGAGCCCAGAAATGCTTGTTTAAGCAGCAATTCACAAAATGATGCCTAATTTTCTTAAACAGTAAAACCCAGAAATAAAAGGAAAATCAGCTGGAATTAAAAAAAAGTCCCATCGGATTACATACCTCACTTTAATATTCTGAGGAGCAGGAGCCTGGAGTCACGGCACGCGCGGGTAACGTTTCGTATTGCTTAAGTTTTTTTTTAATCAAAAGTTGCTATAAGATAGGAAAGGCAGAGCTGTGAAATTTAGGGAAATTCAGGATTACCTGAGCTAGGTTTCAGAATACCTTGGAGAGAAACTTAGTGCGTAGGTATTCTATTCAGATGTTCTGTCATTATCATTTCTGGTTTCTCGTCCAGCTAATACAGTTTCTGCTGTTATCAAGTTATGCAATTTAGAACCCAACAATTTTAGTTCAGAAATGGGTGATACAAATTGCTTCTCTAAAGAGTAACTCAAAGCATGACTCAAAGAACAGGTAC
Organism: Mustela nigripes; assembly: GCF_022355385.1. NCBI lineage: Eukaryota > Metazoa > Chordata > Mammalia > Carnivora > Mustelidae > Mustela > Mustela nigripes. Next base: position 220,190,453 of record NC_081557.1, on the reverse strand, counting down.
TTTTCCACTACAAAGAATAATATGGACATTGAAGAAAAAGGTGATAAAAATATTTTTGAAAGTTTTGTTTAGAATCTTGCTTTAATTCTTTTATCAAAATCCAAGGGATGAGTAATTCCTGAGGAGGAACTGATAAAAACCGTATTTAGAAAGTAACATAAGAATATGAGTGGGGTGGGGCACCCTGGTGGCTCAATTGGTTAGTTCCTGACTCTGCTCAGGTCATGATCTCAGGGTTCTAGCAGTGAGCCCTGCGTGGGGGAGGGAAGTTTGCTTCTCCCTCTGCCCTTCCCGTTCCTCGTGTTTACTCTCTCTCTCTCTCTCTCTGTGTCTCAAATAAAGAAATAAATAAAATCTTTTAAAAAAAAGTTAAGAGTGAGGCGCCCACATGACTCAGTCGGTTAAGTGTCTGACTCTTGATTTCGGCTCAGGTCATGATCTCAGGGTCATGGAATTGAACCTCTCCTCGGGCTCCATGCTTAATGGGGAGTCTGCTGGGGATTCTCTTTCTCCCTCTGCCCCTTCTCCCCTCTCTCTCTCCCTCTCTTTCTCTCTGTCTTTAAAATAAAGAAATCTTTAAAAAAAAAAAAAAGAAAGAAAAAGTTTAGCGTGATGGGAAAAAATTATTAGGCTGTTACCTAGAAAAGGTAATCTGGCCTGGAGACTAAACCATAGATCTGTGAGGTAAAAGCAAACTCAGTTTTCTCATTACAGTTAAAACGGACTATTTCAGGGATGACATCAGAAAGCATTAAGTTTCAGGAATTCTTAAGAAATAAAAGTTCCAGCATTTTGGTAATTTGCCCCTTTTTCTTTTGTCTGTCTGATGTTCACTGCGACTGGGCTCTGTCCCTAACTCCCCAGCATAATGAACGGTGTAGGTCATCTAAGGCATTCTTTCACAGACAGTAAGATAGATTGAGTCTCATTTTTACCACTCCAGTTTTATCGTGAGTCATTTTACAGGAATAAATGCTTGAAATATAGAGGGCACTGTAATTAGTGCTTAGTCTGTACGCGGCAGAAGTCGGTGAGAGCAAGGACTATTTTGTTCTCTCAGTGTTCCCCTTAAGTCACTGAAGTAGGTAAACTTCTCAAGGATGCTGAAAACAAAGATCTTGCATGATACCTGGGTGCTGTTCTTGAATATTGAACATAGGAAACCGTCATCCAAGAGAACTAATTGAAGACACTTTTTTTCCCTTTTCTCTTTAGGGATCTGACAAACAATCGAATAGGATGTCTGAATGCAGATATATTTCGAGGACTCACCAATCTGGTTAGGCTGTAAGTACGTCTTTTCCATTAAAATATAAGAAAACATGTGAACTGGTACCCAGACATTTATAGACACCTGTGATATGTCTGATAGTAAAGTAGCAGCTGTCAGGATTATGGAAGGAGATATAATGTCATCAGAACATAATATTGTGTTTTATGCGCACGCAGGCACGCGCACACACGCAGAGAGCCAGTCGGGGTATGTGCCTTAGAGAACATGTTCATGTTGGGAGAGATGGGTCAGAAGCTTTCCTGGTCTGAATCAGTTTCCTGGACGGGGCAAAACCTAAGCTGATGGTGCAGAGATTGCAAAGATTGGATTAGTTAGAAAGGAAAAGAAGCGGAGCCAATGATGCGTAAAGGTGGAAGTGAGAGCAAAGCCGGTGTCAAGGGGAAAGCCGTCAGCATGAAGAGTAAAATCACCATTTGAGTCAGGCCTCTGACTTTGCGATTTGGGGTGAACCCACTTTTCTGAGCTTTTCTTTTTCTTTTTTTTTCATCTGTGAGGTTCTCAGTACCTCAAAGTTTTTATGAAGATTAATTAGAGTTTGAATGATCTGTATCCCTCTCTTATAATTTACATATAATATAAATGCAGAAGAACTTTGTATAAGCCATCAAATACATTTTTATTTTATTTTTAAAATGAGGAAGCTCTGTTTGGGAGTGACTAGAAATAAGGCTGATTATCTTTAATAGAACTTCGTATGGGAGCATATGAAAGGCAGACAGGCTTAGAACTGATTTAACAATAGGAAGCCACTGAAGGACATTTATGTTGGGAAAGTGGCATAAAATCCTGTTTTATAGACTAGTTGTCTGCGAGTAGGGTGCAGGATGAAATTTGGGATTTAGGGTCGAAGGTCTAGTTACAAGGATTGTCTGTGCCTGGTTCTTTCTGTGGCTTTTCAGAATGTTTCTGCAACTTCATTCATGTTAACTTTGAAAAAGCTCTTAGGGCCATCAATAGTGAGATTATTTCATCTTTGCAGTAAGGGAGGCTTCAGTGGACGTGGATGTGGGGGATTGATTAATTCTGTGTATGGATCTGTGCCTTTGTTGATGGAGGATTTCTGGGGAGAACTGTCTCAGAGGGGAAGATATAACTTGCAGAGGTCCCTACCCTCTCCCTCCACAGTGCAAATAACTGTCAAACCAAAGATGGGGAACCAGAAATGAACTTCTGTGAAGTTTCTGTCCTTTACTTAGGACCTTAATTCTCAGAAAGGTTGTTAGGAGCTTAACAGATCAAAAGCTTTCTTTTTCCCCCTTTTTTCATGAATTTTGATCAGTTTAAATTTTTATTTTTTTGAGAATTATACCTTTAATACTTTTCTATCAGAAATAACTGGTGAGTGGGGATGCCCTGGTGGCTTAGCTGGTTAATCATCTGCCTTCAACTTAGGTCACAATCCTGGGGTCCCGGGATTGAGGACACCCAACACCCACCCCCCAGGGGAGGGGGCTGGCTCCCTGCTCAGCGGGGATCCTGCTTCTCCTTCTCTCCTTGCCCCACCCCCTGCTTCATTCTCTCTTGAATGAATAAATAATGTTAAAAAAAATAAATAATCAGTGAGTGATGTTTGTAAGAACTTCCTTTATACAACTGAGCAATTACTGAGATCATTAAGTAATAAAACCACATACAGATTTGAAGGAAAAGTTAAACCTCCCTTCCATCACTTCAGATATATTGTGAGCTGGCCTGTACTAATTATCTGGTGGATCATTTTAAGAATTTTCTGTTGCCCCCACATACAGGCATACATACAGAGCTTTAAGTGTGTGCTATACTCAGCAATTTATTGAAAAAAATTATTAGCATGTCATTAATCTCTTTTCAAGAGGGTGACATGTTGATACAGTTCATGTTTGTTAATAATTACGGAATATTCCAAGTACAGAACTGATTATAATTTAGTCAATTATTCTTCTGTTGCAGAAGATTCCATTTGATTGCGTTTTCCCTCCTTTAACAAATTGGCCCTGGTAAACATCTCTTGTATATACATAGGTGATGCGTCATCATACATATTTAACCTACAGGCATTCAAATATATCTGTTTAGCAAAAAGTCAAGTAAATAAAGAAAAATTAAGATATTAAGAAACCCCAGCGTAGAAGGTGGGCATGGGGATGGATGGAGATAGTTCACTGGCTACTCCATTCAGGGAGCTCATAGGACATGGGAGTAATGACTTTTCTGTGCTGGTTGTCATTCTCCGTACCTTTTTGCTTCTTTTGTGTAAGTATCTCAGAGCTGGGGTTTGGCTCTAGTGTTTTAAAACGTGTGTAAGTTTTTATGGTTCCCACATCAAATCCAGTTACTCTGGTGTTCAGCCAGCCTTGCTCCGACACTGGAGGGAAAATTGGTTTGTGTTGGGATTTACGGAGAGGATGGCATGTCTCACTTCAGTGTGATTCCTTCTTCTGTGATTTTTAAGAGGAAATAGCTAATAATATCTAATGATTAGAATGAAATTACCTAATAATTAGAATCTAATGATCCCTGTAAAATGCCATTTTTTTTTTATACTTAAGTCCCATATGTGTATGATAGAGTTTTATTTTCAACTTACCATTACGGAGTCTTCAAACTTGTAAAAAACAAAACAAAACAAAAAAACCAAACATTAGAGACAATCGTGTAAGGAATCTCCATGCACCCTTTCCTCAGTCTTAACACTTGGCAGCTTCACAGCCAGCCTTGTTTTAGTTCCATCTGCCATCTCTTTGTCTTCCAGATCTGAGTAGTCACATAATTCCACATAGAATAGCTTCATAAAAATACTGTTGTTCGCTTTAATTGCATCTAGGTTCCTTTTTAAAAATACAGCAGTGATTTACACTTCCACCAGCAATACCCTTTTCAGAGGCTACATTCACTATCCCCTCTTATACGCCAGAAAAAAGAAGGGCATCTCTTTCCTTGTTCTTTTCATTGACCCTTTTTTTGTTTGTTTATTTGCTTAAGTTCCCAGGTAGTTCTTCTGTGAAGATCAGAATCCTTTTATCCAGACATTTTCTATCAAAAATTTGTATGCTACATTTAAAAGCCAATCCAGGGATGTTTCTACTGAATTTCATTGTGTATTAATTTGTGAAGGATTGGCATTTGTGTAATATTAAGTCTTGCCATCCAGGAATATACTGCTGCAGGATCCATCTGTTAACTGTCACTTTCTCCCACATGGGAGGGATTCAGCCCAGACTCCAGAGGAGACGCGGGCCTCCTCCCAGGTCTCAGGACATCTTCCTTGAGAATTCTGGGTTTAAGTTCTATCTATTCTTGATACTACAACAGGTTCTGAACAGAGCTTATGGTAGTTAGACCATCCTGCCATCTTCCCAGAGCCCTCAGCTCTGTTTTACTATTAGAAGCTTCCTGAAGATAGAGTCTACATCCCGAATAGTCAGCCACCTCTATTGAGCACCTACTGTGTACCCCAGCTTATTACTATCTGCCTGGCAAATAAGACCCACAAGGCCTTCTGCTCTTGGAGCTTAGGGTCAAGTGTGGAATCGTTACGGGTATAACAAACCACCTCAAATTTTAGCATAGGGTGTTCTGGGTTTAATTCATATAAAACTACGCAAAGGTTGATAATATTTATTAAAGTTATCTGATACAAGGGGAAACAAGATAGGTTAAGTAATTTGCCTAAGGACAACACTGAATTACGTGTTTTAAACCCTGGACTCATTGCACTCTGTTGACATATTTTATTCAGTGTCTGGGGGTTGGTGCCCCTGATTATTCAGGTTTTCCCTGTCCTTTTCTTGTTTTTACATTTCTGTTTTCTTAAGTGAAGCTGAGTTAACACATGAAGAGTAATTCACTTATAACGAGAGCGTGACTAAAGTTCTGGCTCAGTAAGGTAGCTTTTGGGTTCACCTAGTATTTGGTAGAAAGTCATTATCTGATAGTAATAATTTTGTTATTTTATATAGATTAAGAACAAATTTCTTCACCCTTGGATAACGCATTTACTGGTTTCCTTTTTATAAGATTTAAAACAACTTTCATAAATTCTTTATAACATTACTCAGTGATTATAGGATATGCTAGCAAATTGTGTAAAATGATAAATAATTGTTAGTATTTTTTAAATGAAATTACTATTATTATTTTTTTTTTTTCCTAGAAACCTTTCAGGGAATTTGTTTTCTTCATTATCTCAAGGAACTTTTGATTATCTTGGCTCACTCCGGTCTTTGTAAGTAAGAAATTTTTTTCTGTTTTGATAAATATATCTTGGTTTTTAAAAATTAAAAACAGTTATTAAATGGTTTCAGAGGCTTCATGGGGAAAATTTGGTGATTTTGCAAAAGTTTGATCACTTGAGAGTGTGCATTCTCATTGAAAAACCTACTATAAACCTGAATAATGTGTTTCAGACTGGAACAACCATTTTCTCCTGAGAATACTATATCTCTCTATATTTAGAATAAATAAATTGACAATTAATTCTCTTTCATTTTATTTTAAAGTTAGGAAATATTTTTTGACTAGTGGATGAATCCTCAAAATATAAAATATCATCCCTCCCTGTGAAGAATCTGTAATTAAGAATATTTTATGTTTTGGGGATTTACCTTTATCCTGTAACCCTTTCCCCAAACTGAATTCACAAGTTGTTACTGACATTGCTAGGAATGTCTTGCTTTATGAAATCAATGCAAAATCATATGGACTCAGTTCTCTGTAGCTTTAGAATTGGTGGGTTTTTTCCCCTCCTCCTATAACAGTTTTGTTAACTGAGATTGTATGGGCGTGCCTTTGACAGTAATGGTATTTCCAGCTGAACTATAATATATTTCAAACGATAAGTTATACTAATTTCTATTGGAAATACAGTTAAGTATAATGCTTTTTAAATTTTTATTGTGTATAATTTATGGGATTGACTGTTTTTCCAAGGAAGAATGTCTTCTTCCCTAGCAGTTGCTGTTTGGTGTTTCTTGACTCCTTTCCCACCATCCCTTCTCCTCCCCTCCCCTTCTCTGCTGTTTTTCTTGAATTTTCTAGACCTATCAGCAGTTTTCCTTGAGATGTAGCTAATACTTAGGCATTCATCTGGCTCCTTGACATCATGGTGGACCCATGTACATGCTTCTGGAGCCATGTTGGATTAAACTCTGTCTGGTCTTTTTATTGCCATTATTTTTTAGTGAAAACATCTCTTTTGAGCATATTTAGTGGGCTCAGGTCTGCCACTTCTGTGAAGTTGAGAAAATAAAAAAGATGACAAAGAATAATCTGGCTTTTGAGACCCTGGACAGCAGGAATGGAAGAAGGATTTTCCTCCCAAATGGGGGGAAAATGGCCAGTTTTTTTTCTTTTCTTTTCTTTTTTTTTTTTTTAAGATTTTATTTATTTATTCGACAGAGAGAGATCACAAGTACACAGAGAGGCTGAGAGAGAGAAGGAAGCAGGCTCCTGTCAAGCAGAGAGCCTGATGTGGGGCTTGATCCTGGGACCTGAGCCAAAGGCAGAGGCTTTAACCGACTGAGCCACCCAGGCGCTCTGGCCAGTTTTTTTCTTTTACCCACTAGTGCTGGAAACCGACCAGAAGGTGGTGCTTAGGAGTTAGAAATTAGTCCAATTCTAATTTCCACCTTCCTTTTTTTTTTTTTTTTTTTCGCAGAACTAATAAGATAGAGTCTGTGCTGGTGTGTTGTGTTAAGAGCACACGTTATGTTTGCTCTTTGAACTTCGATTTATTTGTATAGAACAGGTTACATTCTGTATTGGTTGTTATTTGTTTTGTTCCACTATTATATAATGTCCTGCAGGTTGACAGGGGACAGTATCTGTATTTATTGTTATTAGCTGGACTTAGCATATCGTGCAACACATAAGTAGTGCTTTATAAAACCAAATATTCAATAAATTATGGTGCTTTTATCCCAGTTGTATATATTATCCTTTGTTTCTTATACCCAGGTGCCAACTTATAAAATTTCTTGCCTCATATAAAAATAATTCTGCATTTTCTTTCATATCAACTATGAGGTATTCTTTTACTTTTAGTGTTTTAACTTTATACCCCTTAAGTTGGTAAGTATCTTGGTATCACTTGGTGCAAGTGGAGAAGTGTCCAGGAGAGTCTCCACTCTTGATAAACTTAGACTCTGGTCAGACAAAATATAACCATGATAAATGGTCAAATATTCCTTTATGTTACCCAAATTAATAGTTTGTAGGCATTTAAGGCAAAAGCATGGCCATGATGCTAGAACAATTGGAGACGTGTTCAAGGTCCAGTGTTAGTGCCACCATGCTTACTGATGAATGGATAGAAATTGGATAGGCATAAAAGATGGGAGATTTGGTATTCCAGACCCTGGGACTAAGGAGCTTGTTGCCCAGAAGAGGGATGATAGCTAGATTTGTGTTTGCATACCAGCTTTGATTTCAACCATTTAGTCCCTGAATTACCAGGGAGATGTGCTGGGGTCAGCCATCCTGCCTGTCTTCTCACCGGAAAGGAAAACAGAACCAGTTGGTGTTGTGTGCCTAAGGCCACTGAGGGTGAGCTACTGGTGTGCTTGTCACCCAAAGCAGAAGCCAATATAAAGCAAACATGCTGTGTAATCTTATTCACCACACTCACTAATTTGCATTTTGTATGCTACAGAGAATTTCAGACTGAGTATCTTTTGTGTGATTGCAACATATTGTGGATGCATCGCTGGGTGAAGGAGAGAAACATCACCGTGCGGGACACGCGGTGTGTCTACCCAAAGTCCCTTCAGGCTCAGCCGGTCACGGGGGTGAAGCAGGAGTTGCTGACATGCGGTAAGGGAGAAGGGCAGGCAGAGGAAGGGTTTGCCGTACTTTACTTGTCACTCTGTTTTTCTTGACAGTCTGAAAGTTCTCTTTATACCGTGCTGGAATTGATTACAACCATTAATCTTCCCGGATCTGATCATACATATTTAGTTTATGCGAACAGTTAAGTCAGCTGGATAAAAAATTGTTTTTTGGATTGGTGTTTAAGGTTCTTGGGTTCTGAACAGCTTTCTTTATGAAAAACAATTCCAGGGAATAGTATAGATCTTCAGATTTTTCCATTAGTTGGCAAACCAGGGGTTTGTTGGTAGTTAAAAAAAAGAATCTGAAGATGCAATCATTATTTGTTGGTAGGAGTGTGAAATAATAAATAATAGAGCCTTTTTGATACAGAATTTGGCAGTATGTGTCAGGGTTCTTAAAAATTTGATGGAGTTTGATCCAGGAATTCTACATGAGGGCTTAATTACTAGGAAATGATCAGCTTTGTATGTCAGTATTTAAATACAAGCCTATCTTTGAGTCTGAAAAATAGGGGATTGGTTGAATGTCTTGTGACACATTCATTTATAATATGCAGCTATTGAAAATCATGATTTTGAGTATTATCTGAAGGCTTGAGAGACATAAAATAACATTTATAAAAAGAAAAAGAAGAAAAAAAACATAAACCAAAAGCCATCCTTAAAATGATCAAAGGAGATTCCAGTTTAGTCTTTGTAGCTGGAAATAAGCAGTTGTGTACCAACATTTCTTCTTTATTATCATTACTGTTGTAGTTTCACAAGCAAAGTATGCTATTGGATGAAAATTAAGATTTGTGAAAAGAAACAACATATACATGTATCAGATCATCATGATGTACTCTTAAAATATCTTATAATTTTGAATGGGGGAGGAGAGAATAAAGCAGTTAAATGCATCTCTTAAAATTTTATTTGTCAGTTATACCTCAGTAAAGCTGGAAGAGAAGGGAAACTAAAAGAAGTAAACTAAAGCCCATCCTGCATTGCATTCTTATCTCTCAAAGGTAGCTGTTGTCAGAGATAACTTAGTATATTTTCTTCATCTTTTTCTTGTACTTTGAACAAAATGTCATTATACTCTAATGATATTTTGTAACTTTTTTAAACCTGAGATCATGTAAACCATTTCCTCTTCATATAAAATAGATGCATACTAATCCATGATATAGAGGTTGTTATCAGGTCTCTTTAGGTTGTTAATATTTTCTCTATAAATAATTGTAAGGTTTAATTTCCTTGCATGCATGTTTGTATATGTATTGTTTTTCTTTAGAATAGACTGTTAGAAAAGTAGTGGACAGTGGGCTAAATATTCTAAAGGCCTTTAATGAGCCCATGGTGTTTGTGTGTATTTTTGCATACATATTTAGAATTCCTCACTTTTATTTGTATGACTGGAAGGAAGTATACCAACTTTTTAACGGTGATGGTAATATATGGGATCTTAAAAGATTTTTCTTTACCTTTCTTTAAATGTTCTAAATTTTTTCATTAAGTATGTATTACTTATATAAGCAGAAACCAGTGGTTTAATCAAGGGTAATACTCTCCCGAAATGTATTCTAAAATTATATATATTTATTAGTATTTACTTATCACTAGTTTCATTCTCGAGGTTTAAGTATCACTTTATGGTTTTTTTCTTTTTCTTTTTTTTTTTTTTTAAGTAATTGCTTAGCTACCACCAAAAGGAACAACTTTAAATGTCAGGACTGATTATAAAATGGTTTCATTTCAATTTTACTAATTTTGTTTTCATCTAGGACCCATTTATCTCAGTAGGAGCCTTGTTGGTGCTAACATTAAAATGCTCGTTACTGAGGAAAACCTGTTTCTCCCATTTAAAATAATTTTAATTAGAATTTCTATAATTTTCTAAAAAATTTTATTTATTAGAGAGGGAGAGAGTTGTGTGCATGCATACATGAATGAGGGGAGGGGCAGAGGAAGAGGGAAAAGCAGACTCCCCACTGAGCAGGCAGCCTGACGCGGGGCTCCTTCCCAGGACCTGGAGATCATGACCTGAGCCTAAGGTAGATGCCTAACTGACTGAGCCACCCAGATTGCCCCTCTGTAACTTTTAATTCTGGAGTGTGAATATAGTATTGTGTTTGTTTACTAAGTTTTAGTTTTCTTGTCTGTAGATCCACCCCTCGAATTACCATCTTTCTACATGACTCCATCTCATCGCCAAGTGGTGTTTGAAGGAGACAGCCTTCCCTTCCAGTGTATGGCTTCATATATTGATCAGGACATGCAAGTGTTGTGGTATCAGGATGGACGGATAGTTGAAACTGATGAATCGCAAGGTATCTTTGTTGAAAAGAACATGATTCACAACTGCTCGTTGATCGCAAGGTAAACTTTTTTAGATGAGGAATTGTCTCTGTGGATTTTATTTATTTCAAAATTGTCACGTTTAGTTAGAACTTAAATTGATATTTTACCTTCTTGCGTTTAAAAATGCAAACCTTTGGGTTTCCTTTTCCTGATTATTACTCATCTCCAGAAATTAAGTAGCTACCTTTTCCATCCAATTGTGACCAAAAAACATAGGATTAAAAGAAAACACTGTTAAACTTTTTGTTTAAAGTTTTAGGTGGGAAAAGGTAAACTCTTAATGCCAAACATAATTTCTAACCATTTATTGCTGCTAAACTCTGATTTTCACTTTTAGTAATCACCTAATTTTCACTCTGTTGATTAAGGCTACATCTTACGAGATTTCCTTTCTCTGTTCCACTAGTATAAAAGAATATAGCACCTGTCCTATTAATCCCATGCCTGGAATGATCATTAATCATTAATTCAAATGCTTATTGATTCATTAATTCAGATTCAAAATCATTAGTTCAAATGAACTTTATAAAGTGTAAAAAATAGAGTGAAGATATATGTATTATCATCACTGTATTTTGTTTTGGTAAAATCTTTATCTGTAGGCATTGAATTTCCTTTTTCTTCTCCCTCCCCAACCTCTCTCTGTTTCTGCATGTCTCTGTCTCTCTTTCTTTTTTTCCTTTCTACCAAGTTCTTGAAGACAGAACTCAACTTGAATATTTAATAATAGATTTGTAGTTTCCACACTCCGCCAGGGCGTCTTAGGGTAATAAGAATCACTTCAGATTCATAGAAGTTCCATTTAAAAAAATCTATATCTATCTATCTATCTAGAAAATAAAGACCCTCTGAGTTGAGAATCATGTCTGTGAGTTTTGGGGGTAGAATGTTCTATTTTATAATTTCTGTTTCCCTCCTGAGATTTCCTGTCTTGTTTACTAGAAGCATATTTTCCTTTGTGTCTTCGAACATATTTATGGTAGATGCTTTTCAATCCTTGCCTGCTGTTTCCAACATCTGGGTCATCTTGGGAACATCATCCCTGACTACTTTGCTTATGAATATATTTTATATTTTACTATTTAAAAAAAAATACTGTTTATGTGTCTAGTAATGTTGGATTCTATCCTGGACAGTATGAATGATTCACTATAGAGAAGCTGGCAAAGTATAGGCTATGGGCCACATGTGGCCTATGGGCCTATGGGCGAAGAATATTTTTTACATTTATAAATGGTTACATTTCACATGGTTATATAAGTAGCTATATAATATCTTCGATGTTGCTTCTTGGCCAGAAAAGCCCAAAGTAATTACTATCCTGCCTTTAAATAAAACCACTTCTTGCAAATTCCTGACTGGATTCTCTTCTATTTGCTTGAAGTCAGTTTGTTTTTGTTTCCTCAAGCAGTTAGTTTGGCTAATCTCAAACTCCTAGTTTTGTCTTTTCTGTGATGGCAGCAGCTGAAATCTGCTTGGACCCTGCTCTGTCTGTGGGAACCAGGGGCCAGTTAGAGATATGCGTCAATTTCATATGCAGAAGCTTGGGCTTCCAGCCACGTTCCTTTCTTCCTCTGTGCTCTGATTTTTCAGCGAGTAAGGCTGTGAATTTCTGTTTGAGTTTGACCTGTCCTTGGACAAAAGCCATTGAAAACCATTTCCTGCTCTTACTCCCCAGTGCTGATGCCTTCTTCCCAGGGTCAACTTCTCTCTGGTTTCTGCTTGTTTTGGATCACTGGCCATGTGTTTGGATAGTTGTCATTTTGTAGTTTTTCTAGAGCTTATAAGTAATAGTGTACTGCACAGTGGGTAGTTTAGTAGAAGCAGGTCTGCTATAACCAGAATCAGGGTTCCTTTATTAGGGAATAAGATTGTTAGAAACAGTTTATTAGGTCCCAGTGAGAAGACTTTTGTTACCTTACTTGTATTGTGGTGATAAGTTCATAGGCGTATATATATGTTAAACTCATTAAGATGTGAGCTTTAAGCAATTTATTATATGAATAGGTAATAATTGACACATGCTATAACAATAAAGCTTTAAAAATATACACAACCCTGGAAGCACCTGGGTGGCTCAGTTGGTTAAGTTCTCCAACTTTTGATTTCAGCTCAGTCATAATCTCAGAGTCGTGAGATCAAGTGCCACATCAGACTCCATGCTGGGCATGGAGCCTGCTTAAGACTCTGTCTTCCCTCTCCCTCTGTCCCTTGCCCTCCCCAACTCCCACTCCTGATCATGCTGATGCTCTCTCTAATTTAAAACTCTTAAATTAAATTAAAACTTTTGCAACTGTGAAGTAACTAGGTTAACTTTATAAATTTATTTTTGCAAGTCATACTTTAAATTCTGAATAGCAGTACAGAAAATTAATTCTAAGGTTAGCATCCTTGCCTAATAGATTTTTTGGGAGGGACACTTGACCCCTGTGAAAATCTTCCATATGAAGACTGTAGTCCTTTACCCAGAATTTGCCTCCATATTAATAACAGAGTTGCAGAAAAAGGACATACAGTTATTGAATTGGTTAACCTGAGATAGCTGTTGATTCTTCATTGGTTTCTTTATGTTATCCATCCTTCATTAGTAAGAATCAGAGTTTGTAGTTTTCCTCAAAGATGAAATTGAAGCCGCCTCTTCCTCCTTAAATTTCTAAATATGCTGCCTTGTAGGTTCCTGGAAATTCTGTTCTGGTCCTTAGTTTTCAGACATTGAAGGTATTGCTAAAGGTCATCTTTAAAAACATGTTGGCAGGCGCACCTGGGTGGCTCAGTGGGTTAAAGCCTCTGCCTTTGGCTCAGGTCATGATCCCAGGGTCCTGGGATCGAGTCCCGCATCGGGCTCTCTGCTCAGCAGGGAGCCTGCTTCCTCCTCTCTCTCTGCCTGCCTCTCTGTCTACCTGTGATCTCTGTCAAATAAATAAATAAAAATCTTAAAAAAAAAAAAAAAAACATGTTGGCAAAATATGTGAGGACCTTAGCTCCCTGTGGGTGTGCTGAAGTGCCCTGGGACGTCACAGTGAGTTCACCTAGAGAGCTGCTATGGGGTATTTTAAGCTTTGGAAGAAGCATGGTAATGCTTGATGCTTGTGGGACCACATGGCTACCAGCCCTAGGCAGTGATGATGTCCTTTGATCATGTGCCTTCCTTTTGTTGGTGCCATCCTTGAGGGTGCCGATTTCTTGGTGATTACTATGGTGCAACGCATATACTGTGAGAAAGTTATCGTGGAACATGAAATAAGGGTCTCGCTGTCTGTTCTGTATTTGACATTAGATTAATTTTGGTGTGCTCAAAAGACAAATACAGCCCATCAGGAAGTTGGGTTATTTAGGAATGAAATACTTATCTCAAATTGATGTGCCTTATTTTTTCAAATGACTATAACGTTATTAGGACATAGGTACACAGTTCTGGGATGTAATTAATAATTAGACCATTGGAGGTATTTCTTTGGGTTTGGGGCTCTGTCGAACAGTTTTCTGGTCAGTGAAGGTGCTATGAACCAAGAACTTTTGGGATCCTCTGGATTAGAGAATGATTGCTTATTTTGGAATTTCATTGTTTAAATTTAATGTGAAATACTTTTTTATGTCACTTTATCTCGAATATATTTATTATAGCATATTCGTTTATTCACTGACTTAATTAACAAAGATTATAAACATTTTCTCTGATTCAGAGTAATAGCGCTTCAAGATCTTTATTAGAACATATAATGTTGTATAGCCATTAATGATTTAGGAGACTGGAAAAATGTGTCTTAACTTCAAGGCATAACTTTGTAAATTAATTAAAATGATACATCCTTTATGTCTAATTATCTCTTTATTTTTCTATTTACATAAGAGGATAGCGTGGTGGGCCATGTGGTGGGGAGAAAGGTTAATTGAAGGTTCTGACATTTGCTCTTTAATTAACAGGCCTTATATTAGAGAATTAGGAGTTCATCTTGAAAACTGAATTTACTGACAGCTCTTTAGAAATATAGCTATTTTACAAATTGAAGTACACCTTTACATGGAAAACTCCTTTTGTTAAAACATTAATTGGTAATTTATTAAAGCTTTTTAGAGACTTAATGAGTTCCTCTGTAAAATATCCTTAAATATTTTCTTAATTATTCACTTAGTAATATTAATCTCCTTCTTTCATGCTTGAATATTTCCCTCCGAATCAGTGAAAAGGTAGACATAACTCGGAAACGTCTCCATTAGTTTTGCCTGAAGAACATGCTGTGACGTTTCCACCTTTGGGTTTGCTGTTCCTGTTCCTGGCTGCGTCCTGTTCTCCCTTCGCCTGCTTGTCTAGACTTACTGCTGAAGTACTTAAGTGGAGGGGCCATTTTTTAAATTCATTTTTATCTAATAGGTGCTTTACCCACACTGTGCATTCAGACATAACTTGCTAAATGAATGATAGAAGCCTGGGTTGTCTGCCTTTTTTGTCTAACCATTTTTTCTCTGTCTTTAAAATCTTTTTCCATGCAGTGCCCTAACCATTTCTAATATTCAGGCTGGATCAACCGGAAATTGGGGCTGTCATGTCCAGACCAAACGTGGGAACAATACGAGAACTGTCGATATTGTGGTGTTAGAGAGCTCTGCACAGTACTGTCCTCCCGAGAGGGTGGTAAACAATAAAGGGGAGTTCAGGTCAGTGACATGGAGAGTGCTGGAAAAATGATCTGTCCACATCTGTTTTTATTCTTAAAGGTGCATAATTGGTCTACTATCCTCAAGAAGGAAATTTAAGAATATGAATGTATTCATATATATGTCCTTGTATATCTGAGGACTGCCCTTCAGAACAGTGATGTCAGAGTCATGTATGAAGATTAAGAAGAAAACGTGCCTGGACTGTATCTCAGATATGTTGATTTAACAGTCTCTGCAGACAGAGTGTTTCACGTTTCATGGTTTGTTGTAAAATTTAAGAACGACTACTTTAGGTAAACATTTTGGAAATTTTACTAAAATTGCAGAATTCAAAAGGTTAATGGTGTGTCCTTTTTTTTTTTTAACGGCTTTTTTATGGATGAACTTTGGAAGGTTTTGTATTGCTAAGTTACTTTTAACTATTGGCAGTTAAGTAGACATGATAATTAGGAGAAAGCCAAGTTCATTTTCCTCTCCTGTTTGGTTCTAAGCAAGAAGGACTTTGGGAAATGAAAGATTTTGGATGGCTGAAACTTTGGGAGCCATTGGTGTTGGGCTCTGTGTTGAGATGAGCAGAATGAGTGGAATAATCCTTTTTTTTTTTTTTAAATCAAAAATTTAGAATTTGTGAGAGGTAACGACGTTTGTCTTAAACTCTCCTCACTTTCAAGGTTGTTTTAAAAACGTCTTTTCAGTATATTACTATTTAATGTTTTTTACGTTCAGGATTTTAATAAGGACCTTGTAGTTGATTAAATGAAGGGAAATATGAAGGGAAATTTACAGCAGCATAAAGTTTGTTGAATACCCAGTTTGTACTCCTGTGATTGCTACTCCTACTGCCCAAATTTTAAGGGTAAGAAAAGTCTTTGGTATTAAGCTTTTAAATCCAAGGTGAATGCTTTCACTCATATGTGGAATTTAAGAAACAAAACAGAAGAGCATGGCAGAAGAGAGGGAAAAGTAAAACGACAAAATCATTGAGGGAGACAAACCCCAAAAGACTCTTAATCATAGGAAATAAACTGAGGGTTGCGGGAGGGGAGGGGGATGGGGGGGATGGCGTAACTGGGTGATGGACATTAAGGAGGGCACGTGACTTATAATGAGCACTGGGTGTGATATAAGACCGATGAATCACTGCCCCCCACCTCTGGACCTAATAATATACTATATGTTAATGAATTGAATTTAAATGAATTTTAAAGGATAAATAAGTAAATAAAAATGAAAAATAAATCGAAGGTGAAGAAGCAGTAGCAACATCTTTAGCTCAGCTAATTCTTAAGTACTTTTTTAAAAAACCATCTTTTGTCCTTTAAAAAAAAAATTCTCCCTGACCCGAGCATATGGAAATAAATATTTATTACTGCCAATGGATAAGTCCTTTATGTAGATTAACTGTTAATAGATGATATTTATCTGTATACTTTAAAGCAAAACAGATAACACTTGTGAATTTTGTGATATTCTGCATCTTTTATTAAGTAATCATAATGTTTTCCATTTATGGTGGATTTTCTATTTTTGCTCATAATTTGACTATTTTACATTTTTAAAAATAGAAGAATCTGATTATTTGACTGATTAATGAATTAGCTTTTGACACTCCTTAGTGTATTATGCAGTTAAACTTTCACTGCATTAATAAGATTTAGTTTAGTGTTGCTTAATCTGTTTATGCAGATTTGGGGAATTAATTATATTTTGGTATGACTGCTATTTTGATTTATCAGTCCCTATGTTATAGGTCAACTGTAACTTCCATTAAATATATTCAGTTCAGGGTGGCTCAGTGGGTTAAAGCCTCTGCCTTCAGCTCAGGTCATGACCCCAGGGTCCTGGGATGGAGCCCCGAATCGGGCTCTCTGCTCAGCAGGGAGCCTGCTTCCTCCTCTCTCTCTCTCTGCCTGCTTCTCTGCCTACTTGTGATCTCTATCAAATAAATAAATAAAATCTTTAAAAATATATATATATACATATATACATATACATATATATACATATATACATATATATATTCACTTCATTCCCAGTTTTGGAGAAAGCTCACATGACAGATTTCTTCCAACTGTTAGTGACAATCTGGGCCCACAGATTGGTGAAGTCACTTGCTCAGAGGGTACCTTCTCCCAGATAAATTCAGCTGTGTACTGTGTTGGAGGTCTGCTAGGCCGCCCCATGTGCAGAAGTTTGTTAGGTGGACTCATGGGACCCAGCATGTAGTTGTAGTCACAGGTAAGAGAGGTTATAGTGATATAGTAAGATAGGAAGATGGATAGCAAGAGAAAAGACATAGGTGCATTCTGGAGATCCAAGGGCAGGCTTCTTCCCATTCCTCCTCCAGCCATGGAAGGGCAGCAACCCTATATGGAGGTGGATACAGGGTTACTGCCCAGGGAAGCGGGTTGGAGACTCAGTATCCAAAGTTCTTATTGCTGGTGGAGGAGGCACCCTCTGTCTAGCATGTACCATAATTTCAGACTCCCAGCAAGAAAGCAAGTTTGAGCATACACTGTACTGCTTGTCCAAACAGTGTAGGCATGGTGAACACCACTTACCAGTTAATTGTTCGTGGGAAGACTCCCTCAAGTCCCAGATTTCTATATACCACTGAAGGGCCAGGGCAACAAAGCAGGCCTTGCTGAGGATAGCAGTTCTGTACCTGCTTTGGTGACTTGTCTGCACACCTGGGAACTGTCTTTTTCTTTTTTTACTGGCTATAAGACAATTTTCCTGTGTGTTTATAGCAACATTTAGAACATTTTAAGAAAATATCCTCCGGTATTAAAATAAATGTGGCTGATAGTTTATATCAGCCTAGTCCATGCTAGCCTTTTAATTTTTTTAAACTCGTTATTCTGAAAGGAATTTGCTGCTTCTTGATTTTTCTCTATGATTATCCATGACCAGTCCTACCCCTCCATTTTCCTCCGCTGTTACTTGTGTCCACGTAGGATTTCTCATCCTGTTCTGTCTCCGCCTGTCTAGGTGGCCCAGGACGTTAGCTGGCATTACTGCGTACCTTCAGTGCACGCGGAATACCCATGGCAGTGGGATCTATCCCGGAAACCCCCAGGATGAGAGGAAGGCTTGGCGCAGATGCGACAGAGGTGGCTTCTGGGCCAGTGATGATTATTCTCGCTGCCAGTATGCAAACGATGTCACTAGGGTGCTTTATATGTTTAATCAGGTAACTACAAAGTCTTCCCCTTTGCTGAGGTTGTTAATGTATGTTAGTTGAAATTCCAGGTGTGTGTGTGTGTGTGTGTGTGTGTGTGTGTTTGTTTTAAATACGAGTAAAGCATGAGGATGGGTGTTTACCTTCAGTTGATCTGTGTTCGGGGTCAGGCCTGGTTACCACCCCCTATATTCAGGGCCCTCTGTGGTGTCTGCTTTCCTTTCCAGTCGCTGCCTTTGTTTGAATATCTTTACCACCTGTATCCACTGGAACAAATCCCAGCCCTCCTTCAAATCCATCTGGGAAGCTGCCTCTTGGGCTTCTTGTATAATCTCTTTGTCACCTGGGATCCCTTGTCATACTCGTGCTCCTCAGATGCCTTTTTCTGGTCTCTGTTCTATGCGTCCGTTGTAAACCTGACCAGATGAGAAACAGCTGGAAGATGGGTTTCTGTGTTACATATTTTCTTATGCTCCTTGGTACCTGTTACACCCTTTGTGGAATGGTTGGTGCCAAGTTGTGTTTAAGTCAATAAATAAGCAAATGTAGGACATTACTGGCAGTGCGTGGTGGTATAGATAAATGCTTTCTCCTCCTGCGCACCGGGCTCCAGGGGAGTTATCGATCTCTCCCAGTTGGAATACTCCGGAAAGCCTTTACTAAGCAATTGACATGGAGTGTGTAGAATTTGGATAAGTACAGAGGGAGAGATGGTGCAGTGTGTTGACCAGATGTATTTTTACGTATTATTATATTTCAAAGTTAAAAAAAAAAATTTGTTCAGGTTAGTGACTGTTACAATTCCAGTTTCCTCAGGTTTGAAAATGTTTTAAGAAGGTCCTGGTGATAAATGATAAAGAGTTTGAATTCATTGCCATGTTTTGAAATGTGAAGATGTCAAAATTCATTGTTCATTTTTGCCTTCTTAATGTAGATGCCTCTCAATCTCACTAATGCTGTGGCCACGGCCCGGCAGTTACTGGCTTATACTGTGGAAGCCGCCAATTTTTCTGACAAGATGGATGTTATATTTGTGGCTGAAATGATAGAAAAATTTGGAAGATTTACCAAAGAGGAAAAGTCCAAAGAGGTATTTTTCTGGTTCACCTTTGTAGCATATAGCATGTCAACAAAGACTCATGTGGTAGAACTCTCTATTTTAAAAATCTTTTTATATTTGCTCTCTTTTAATTAAATGCACTTTTTAATTTCCAACATTATTGTGGAGAAATTTATGCTCCATTGATTATAGTCATCTGTTGTTGGAAGGGATAGAGGTGAACAATCCGTTCTTGGAAATTAAGGTACCGTGACAGAGCAGAGCAACGTCCTGCGTCCACGTTGTGTGTTGGCTGCGGCTCCTTTTCTCGGGCATTCTGGGATTTCTCTTATCCACACAGCCATGTGTTCATCCTTCTCTCTCTCCCTCTCTCACTCACTCTCTCTTTTTTCCAGTTTTATTGAGAAATAGACATTTATCCCTATAGTAATTTAAGGTGTATAGCATGATGGTTTGTTTTACAAATATTGTGAAAGGGTCACCACAGTAAGTTAGGCTAACATCCATCTTCCCATAGAGATCCAATAAAAAGAAAAGGGAAGACAGGAAAACATTTCTTTGTGTGGTGGGGGCTGTTAGGATTTACCCTCACAACTTTCCTGTATACCACACAGCAGTGGAGCTCTTAGCTGGGTCACCTTCTGTTCTTCCTATCTCTAGCACTTACCTCATGACTGGAAGTTTGCACCTTCTTTCCCTTCTTCCCCCTCCTCGCACCCTCTGCCCCTGGTAGTAAGTTTGTTCTTGTTCTGTGAGCTTTCTTTTTGCCCACATGTAAGTGAGATCAACGTATTTGTCTTTGTCTGATTTATTTCACTTAGCCTAATGTCTTCAAGGTCCCTCCATGTTGGAACAGGTGATAGGATTTCCTCATTTTTTGTGGCTGTGTTCCTGTGTGTGTGTGTGTGTGTGTATGTGTTCCTCCATATTCCTGTGTGTGTGTGCATGTGTATATCACAGTTTCTTTCCTTTATTACTTAGGTTGTTTCCATGTCTTGGCTATTATCAATTAATGCTGTTATGAACATGGGGGTACAGATATGTTGTCAAGTTGGGGTTTTCGCTTCCTTTGGATATATTTCTATAAGTGGTATTTTGGGATCATGTGGTAGCTCTGGTTTTAACTTTTTTAGGGTTCCCCGTATTGTTTTGCATAGTGGCTCTACAGATTTATGTTTCTACTCAGTACACAAAGGTTCCCCTTTCCTTATATTTTTGCAGGTATTTTCTTGTCTTTTTGGTGATGGCCATTCTACCAAGTGTGAGGTGGTGCCTCATGTGCTTTTAATTTGTATTTCCCTGATGTCTAGGGATGTCAAAGACCTTTTTGTGTACCTGTTGGCCTTTGATACATGTTCTTTGGAGAAGTATCTATTCATGTCCTTTGCCCGTTTTTTAATTTTTTTTTTTTTGGTTGTTTTTGCTATTGAGTTGTTTTGAGTTCTTTTTATTTTTGCCTATTAACTCCTTACTAGATAAATGCTTGGCACTGTCTTTTCTCCATTGAGTATTATTGGCTCCTTTGCCCAATACTATCTTCTGCTACCTTTGAGCTTAGTAGTTTAATTTGCTCTTCTCTTTCTAGATCCTTAAGGCATAGAGTTATGTGGGATCTTTCTTGTTTCTTAATATAGGTGTTTATTGTTGTGAACTTTGCTCTTAGAACTGCTTTTGCTGCATCTCACAAGTTTTGATATATTGTGTTTCCATTTTTGTGTCAAGAACCTTTTTTTTTTTTTTAAAGGTTTTATTTTTAAGTAATCCCTATGCTAAACATGGGGCTTAAACTTAGAACCCAGAGATCAAGAGTCACATGCTCTAGCAAGTGAGCTGGCCAGCCACACATTCCTCAGGAGCCCTTTTTAATTTCCTTAAATTTCTTCTTTGCACCTTCGGTTATTGGGTAGAGTGTTGTTTAATTTCCATGTGTTTGTGAGTGAATTTTTTTGTTTCCTTCTTGCTGCTGATTTCTAGTTTCCTGACATGTGGGCAGAAAAGATGATGTCTGTCTTCTTAAATTTGTTAAAACTTGTTTTGTGGCCCAACCTATGGTCCATTCTAGGAAATGTTCTATGTGTGCTTGAGAAGAATGTGTATTCTGCTCTTGTTGGGTAGAATGCTTCTGTGTATGTCTCTTAGGGCCATTTCATCTATAGTATTACTCATATCCACGGTTTCCTTTTGATTGTCTAGATGATCTGTCCATTGTTGAGAGCAGGGTTTCAAAGATGGCAACTACTATTGTCTTCCTGTTTGTCTCTCCTTGTAGTTCTGTTTTTGCTTGTGTTTTGTTTTTTTTTAAGATTTTATTTGTTTATTTGACAGACAGAGATCACAAGTAGGCAAAGGCAGGCAGAGAGAGAGGGGGAGGGAAGCAGGCTCCCTGCTGAGCAGAGAGCCCAATGCAGGGCTCGATCCCAAGACCCTGGGATCATGACCTGAGCTGAAGGCAGAGGCTTTAACCCACTGAGCCACCCAGGTGCCCCTCTGTTTTTGCTTTGTGTATTTACGTGTTTCAGTGTTGGATTTACAATTGTTAACCTCTTGTTACATTGACCTCCTTATATTGTATAATGATCTCTGTTTGTTTTTTTACTACTTTTAAAGTCCATTTTGTCCAATACAAATACAGCCTCCTTCTTTGTTTTGTTTTGGGTTTGGTTATCATTTCCTTGTAAGGTCTTTTTCCATCCTTTTATTATCAGTCTAGGTGTGTCTTTAAGGCTAAAGTAAGACTGTATGCAGCATATTGTTGCATTTTTGCTTCTTGTAGTTTTGTCTTTATCTTTTAAACCAGTCTGTGTCTTTTAATTAGAGAATTTAATTTTCTTACATTCAGAGTAATTATTGATAGTCCTTACTGTTGTTACTATTGATAGAATTTACTGTTGTCGTTTTGTTAGTTGTATTCTGGTTGTTTGTAGATCCATTATTCTATACGATTATTATCCTTTTTTGTTTTTTGATGTCTTTTGGTATGAGTATATTTTGACTTCTTATTTTCTTTTGTGTAATTAGTATAAGATTTTTTCTGTGCGGTCACCACGAGGCTTACATATAACATCTTATAACTTACAACACATATTTTAAACTGACAACCACTTTAGTAGAGTTTGTAAGCTTTACCTTTTTCTCCTTCTCTTCTTCACGTGTTAGTTTTGTGCCGTTATTATTTATACAATGTGAAAAACATGTAAGGGTGCCTGGCTGGTTCAGTCTGTAGAACGTTTGACTTTTGATCTTGGGTCATGAGTTGGAGCCCCATGTGTGGTATAGAGTTCACATAAAAGTACTCAAGAAATATCATGTAAATTTTAACAGATTATTGTCATTATGGTTGTTTTAAGTATACTCTTAACTTCGAGAGTTTTAAGCAAATTATACACTGCTATTGTCATCTTGCAAAATGTAAAAAACCTATATATTTACCACTACCAGTGAGATTTACATGACTTTTCTGTGTTTTTATGATGTTAGCACTCTTTCACTTCTACTCAGAGAACACCCTTTAGCATTTCTTGCAAGGCCGATCTGGTGGTAAGAACTCATTCAGCTTTTGTTGGTTTGGGAAGGTCTTAGTCCTTTCTTTGTTTCTGAAGGACAGGTTTTCTGGGTATAGAATTCCTGGCGGATAGTTATTTTCTGTCGTACTTTGAACATGTCATCCTCTTCTCTCCTTGATGAAAATGTTTCTTTTGAAAAATCCACTGAGAGTCTTCTGGTGTCTCCCTTGTATGTAATGTCCCTCTTTTCTCTCCTGCTCTTAAATTATTTGTCCTTGACTTAATTATAGTGTTTCTCAGTGTGCCCTATTCAGGTTCAGCCTTTTTGGGGTCTTTTGGGCCTCACGGATCTGGACGTCCATTTCCCTTCTCAGATTTGGAGAGTTTTCAGCCATTATTGCTTTAAATATTCTTTCTGTCCCTTTCTCTTTCTTTTTTCCTTTTGGAATTCCCATAATGTGAATATTTTACTTTTTTGTTTTGTTTTTTCATTGTGTCCCATAAGTCCTGTAAGCTTTTTTCATTCCATTTCATTCCCTTTTTGCTCCTTTGACTCTGTAATATCTAATATCCTATCTTCTCTAGTTGTTGACTCTTTTTTCTGCATGGTCAAGTCTACTTTTGAAACTGTTGAATTCTTCAGTTATTATATTTTTCAATATAACAAACAGGATTTCTGTTTGTTTTTGAATGGCTGCTGTTTCTTTGTCAGACTTACTGTTTTGTTCATGCATTGTTTCCCCAGTTTTGTTTAGTTGTCTCTGTTTTCTTGTATCTCTCTAAAGTTTTTTTTTTTTTTAGACTTTATTTATTTATTTGACAGACAGAGATCACAAATAGGCAGAGAGGCAGGCAGAGAGAGAGGGGGAAGCAGGCTCCCTGCGGAGCAGAGATTCCGATGTGGAGCTCGATCCCAGGACCCTGAGACCATGACCAGAGCCGAAGGCAGAGGCTTAACCGACTGTACTGAGCCACTCAGGTGCCTTGCTCACTGAACTTCTTTACCAGGATTATTCTAAATTCTGTGTCTGACAGCTCATGGATCCTCCATTATTTTAGAGTTAGTTACTAGAACTTTATTAGTTTCCTTTGGTGATGTCATATTTACGTGACTTTTCATGACCTTTGATTCCTTATGTTTGTGTCTTTGCGTTTGAATAATGGGGCTCCTCTTCTAACCTTCATGGGTTTTTTTCACTAGTCAGCTCTGTTTGGGTTTCTGGATGTGTCTGCTGATAATGTCCTTGTGCAGGTGGGACCTGCTGTTATCATCTACTTGTGGGCAAGGGAACTGTTAGAACTCTGAGGACAGGGATGGGGCTTGTGCCCCTGGCTGAGAACTGCTGGCTTGGTTCTCTGCCCAGGTGAGGCTGTGAGATGGGCTTTGTGTTTGCCTGAATTGTCTTGTAAGGCTTACTGAATACGGTTGGTACTGGAGACCATATTCAAGAGTAGATGGAGTCGTGGGTTAGCTCCCATGCCCTGGCAGGACAGTCATCCTTCATGTGAGCTTTAGTTACCCAGATCTTGTATTGAATGGCTTCATTTCTTTTATAATATCTTGGAAAATGAAACCACTTTTTAGGAACGTTTTTTTAAATTCCAAATGCTTATAATACACAGGTTAGGAAAATTTAGTGACTTTGAAAATGTTCTTAAAATTCTGCTTAATAGCATGATATCCTTTAGGTGAAAATATTGACAACCACCATTTTAAAAGTGAATGAGCAGAAAATAATGTTTTGAGTCAGTTTTTAGATGTAGATTAATATATTCTTAAACTGTAAGTTTCAAGCTACCCGAGAACTTGATAGGTAACAGTTTATGTGATAGTTACTTATGCAAAAATGGATTTTGGAGATAG
Source organism: Mustela nigripes (assembly GCF_022355385.1). NCBI lineage: Eukaryota > Metazoa > Chordata > Mammalia > Carnivora > Mustelidae > Mustela > Mustela nigripes. Next base: position 220,165,743 of record NC_081557.1, on the reverse strand, counting down.
ACGAAATCTAGATCAAGTAATGAACAGAAGTCCAAAGAAAATTAAATGATTTGTTTGAATTTCTGTACGGCGAGGTTAGGGCAGGTCTGAACACAGAGCCCAGGAATCCTGTGTGTGTAATCCAGAGGCTTTCTGCAGGTTCACGCTCACTTTCTGGTTTCTGGAAGAACTCTGCATACAGCCGTGGGGAAACCACTGCAGTGAATAAAGTCCAATATATTTCTTTATGTAGGACATCTCAGATTCGTTAGTCATGTTAAAAGTTAAATACTGTGCCTTGTTTTTCTAAATCATTTAAACCAAGGACTTTTTTTTTTTTTTTTTTTGGTAGACTATTAATATCTTGCATTTTGGCGATAAGTTTGGGGACTTGGAGCTACATACAGCCCTAAGATGTTAGGTGCTTTCTTTAATATGATGTAGTTACTAAAGAAAGGAAAATAGTTACATGTCTTTATGTGAGACCCAGGTCAATAGGACCACTGGATAATGGTCATTTCAGTGTTGCTGTCTGAACTTGAGAGCACAGTTTTCTCAAGAATGGTGTTGATCCTTGGTCGTCTGTCTGGACCACAGCCTGCTCCTGGTGGTAAATTTCCCCAGTGGTGGGAGCAGCTGTCTGGATTCTGGCTCTGTGGTAGCAGTGGGCTCCATTATTCATTTTAATCACAGGTTAGCTGCCACGTGGTGAGACATTAGGCGTGGAAGTGGAATGGTTTGACTCACTAGAATAGTTGGAATATCATCTGGAATGTGGACATTGAAAAATAGTTTGCCATCATGTAATGCCAGTTGGGTTCCCAGGCTGCCCTGTTTGTATGTGAAGGAGCTTTGTGCATCTCTTAGCTAATGATGGGCACTGCCCAGAAAGTGTCCCTCTCACCGTGTTCACTGCTGTGCAGGGGAAAGGCCGTGACTTTGCTGCGTGCTCTGGTAGAAGCATCTTGTTGAGGACTGGAGGGTGAGCTGGTTTCATGAGTTACGTATTACCCTTGGGCCCTTTATTTTTTTATTTTTTTTTTTTTTTAAAGATTTTATTTATTTATTTGACAGAGAGAAATCACAAGTAGATGGAGAGGCAGGCAGAGAGAGAGAGAGGGAAGCAGGCTCCCTGCTGAGCAGAGAGCCCGATGCGGGACTCGATCCCAGGACCCTGAGATCATGACCTGAGCCGAAGGCAGCGGCTTAACCCACTGAGCCACCCAGGCGCCCCCAGGGCCCTTTATTTTTAAACAGGGATGATATTTGCCCTCTTTAACATTCTTATTTGAGAAGCTAAGAAGGAGGTCCTTTAAAAAGAAAAAATCACCAGCATGCTTTAATTATCTAACTAAAAACTTAGTTTGGAGGAAGCTGCTGTCACTTTCACTGATGACACAGGAGATAAAGTTTGAATTAACTTTGGAAACAAATGATGGCAAATTATTAAGCACAAACAGGAGAAACAGAGGCAAAATATTCAGGATTGCATAACTGAAGTATGAATGTAATACTATTACTTGTGGCACAGCGACAGACATCCTATCAGATTTTGGAAAGTTGAGGTATAGGCCATAGATTTCACCATTTATTAGAATAGTAAAAAGACATCGTGAGGTTTAAGGGCTTCATTTTATGTTAATTACCATGAAATTATTCTAAGGTATCCTAAAATGCATACAGCTTAGTTGGACAAATAATTAAATTGATTTTTTGCTTTACGTCCAAAAAGTTACTCTAGTATAAATAATTCATATGCACAATATTGGGAGGCAGTTGCTTTTTAACCCGTGATTGAGTCCAGGCAGCACAGGCCCGTGCTCTGCAGTCTTTGGGTGGGTGCTGAAAGTTCTCTAGCTGCCAGCTTGAAATGCTGTATTTAGTGGGGTCTTTTAAAAACAGTGGCAGGTTGTCCATCAGGCAATTGAAGTGTCTGTTCCATATTTGCCATGGTAATTTCTCTGAGGAAAACAATCTATATGCATTTCAAAAGATGAGAAGGGGCTCTGAAGATCAGATTTGGTCTTGCCTCATAGTGCTCCCCGTTATAGATCTCGGAGCAAGGCCAGAGCCTTAGTGCTAGCTGATCACAAAGTTCATTTGGCACATTTTAATGTATAGAGTTTTCAAAATGTAAAGTTGTTCACATACTTATCTTAAGACATAATCACTTCTGTATCAACAGTTACGTTTTCTTTTGTTTTGATTTTCAGTAGCACTAATTTTTTTTTCCCCCTCTTGATTTTGTCAGACTTCTCCATGTTGTTAAGCTGGGCAGAGATCCCACGCCTGGCTTTGTTATCCTTTCTAAAATGTTATTTCTAAAACTAGACTGTGTATCCGAATCCTCTGGAAGGTTTGTTAAATGGGTTGGTGGGCCCGCCTCCTGAGTTTCTGATTCAGCCTGTCTGCAAGGAGGTCTGAGGATGGGCATTTAGACAGAGGGGACACTGGGTGGCGTGACTTTGCAGGAACTTTGAGAACTGCTGCAGTAACTTTGTTTCTGTCCCTGTCTTGCTTCTTTAAAAAAAAAAAAAAAAGTATTCTTCGGGTTTCACTTCCTAAAAACTTTTCAGAAACTTTTAAGAAAGTTTTTATTTATTTATTTGAAAGAGAACAAGAGAGGGGGAAGCAAAGCGGAGGGAGAAGCAGACTCCCTGCTGAGCTGGGAGCCGGACGCAGGACTTGATCCCAGCACCCTGAGATCATGATCTGAGCCGAAGGCAGACGCTTAACTGAGTGAACCACCCAGGTGCCCCAGAACGTTACTGGGAAATTTCAGAAGGGTAGGAGAAGTTATCATTAATAGCTGCGTCTTACCTTTCCCCAGACTTGAAATCTCGTTTCACCTGTCCGCTTACTCCCTCTCTCCCTACTCCCTCCACTCTCTTCTTCTTTTTCATTGTTTTTCCTTTCTCTCTTTCTTGTTTTCCTTTTTCAGTACAGGAACATTTAATAGCCAATTCTGGATGTCTTATTTCATCTGTAATTTTTCTGAAATATCAGGAACTTTAAAATGGAACTATGATACCATTAATTATGCCACTCAAATGAGCTCTGAGTCCTTAATATCATCAAATATCTAGTCCTTGTTCAATTTTCCTTGATTAGGTTTTTAAAAAATGTGCACCTTGAGTTACATAATTTTGTAGTTGGTTATATGGGATTTTCTAGACAGATGTCACCAGTGAATAACACTTGGTTTATCTGTTCCTATTTAAATTGTATTCTTCTTCTTTTTTTTTAAATTTTTCTTTTTCTGTGTATACATTAGTAAGAACCTCTAGAACATTGCTGATTAATGTTGATGATAGGAAGTCTTAATGTGAGTAGTTGAATGTGTCCTTGTTAAGTGTGATATTTGTCTGCTTCTGTCAAATTCCTAATGGGCAATACCGAGGTAAGGGGTTCACTTTGAAATTAGGTCTCAACTTGAGGTTTTTCTGACCTCAGAAATAATGTCATGTCTGACTAGTCTGGTGTGAAGATTAGCTGTGTTTACAGATTGTCAGGGAAGAGATTTTTCACCTCCTGCCTGGTGAAACTGTCTTGACCCTGGCACATTTGCTTGCTGGTTCTCCCTGACCCTGGAGGTGTGCCCCTTTTTGTTACCAGCTTAGTGCCGTGATCTCCTAGTGCGCCTGCGTTGGTGGAACCTTGGGCCCTGCCTGGAAGGCAGATCACAGCTCATGGCCATCAGAGTTCAACCTCAGGGCTCCGAGGATTCCTGTTGCTGTTTTGCTCTTGGCCTCTCGAACCGTCTTCATCTGACGGGTCAGTGGTGCAGTTTTTCCTCTCACTTGTTTTCGCTCAGCACTTTTCCTGTGTAGCAGGAGAATCATCCTGAGTGCCTGGTTCTCCATCCCCCCAGAAAGGGAGATGCACATATGTCTTTAATCAGGAAAAATAAAAATCTGCTTCCCTCAGGAGAACTGCAGGACTCTCTGGAGTTAAGCTCTTCCATTTACGGGGAAGGTCTGGCTGAGGGTGCAGCAGTCCACCCTCCAGCTCTGCCTCTCTTGAGTAATGTTCCTCTTATGTTCTGAGAATTTGTTGACCTGGAGGAGATCTTCTTCCTTTTCTCCCTTTCCTTTCTTTCCTTCCTTCCTTGCCTGCCTGCCTTCCTGTCTTCCTGGTTTATTTATTTATTTGAGACAGAGAGCACAAGTGGGAGGGGTAGAGGGAGAGAGAGAATCTTAAGCAGACTCGCAGCTGAGTGCAGAGCCTGATGTGGGGCTCGATCCCACGACCCTGAGATCATGACCTGAGCCAAAACCAGGAGTTGGTCCCTGAACCGACTAAGCCATCCAGGTGCCCTGAAATAATTCTTTCTGTTGATGATTGCAGTATTGTCTTCCTTACTTTGACTAGAAACACACCCCCTTGCCCGGGTCCTAGAAGCTCTGCGCTGATGCCTATTTTTACCTGGGTATCTTTTTTCTTGTAAGTCTGTATTTCCCACTCTTTGTTTTCTTAATTAAAAAGAATAATCCTTTTTATTTTGCTAAGCTACTTTAAATCCTTTTTGTGAGGAAATGGGCCATAAATGTGACATTTACTCCACACAGCATTCTTCTCACCCTCTTCCCCACACCCCTCACCTGTTTCCCTGGATCCCCGTGGTCCTCATCGTCTTCCTCCTCATTACCTTCTTTGCTCCCAGACCACAATAAAATCAGATCTTTAATCTTTGCCACAGGCCCTGGTGATTATCACAGTGAGTTCTCACTGAATATTGACTGCTTAACTAAGCAAGCAGAGAAGCCTACAGTGGGATCCTGAGGCACTCAGGACACCAAACCTAGTGAAAAGGGACATAAATGCACTTTTTAAAAATAATTTTTTAAATTTTTATTTATTTATTTTATTTATTTTTATTTTTTTAAAATTTTTTTAATTAAATAAATACACTTTTAAAACTTGGCCTCACAACGGGGCAATTCCTTCATTGAAAGTAAGCAGGGCAATAACATACTTCGTGATAGGTATGATCTCAGTGTTTTTTGTGATTTGTATCTAGGAGATCACGAGGATTGCCTGAACTTTATAAATAATACCAGCTGTTGCTGTTGTTGTTTATTATTATTATTATTTATGACTCTTTTTATTTAGCCAAGTTTGGACTGCGTGTCATTCCTGTACAGCCCATCACCACCTTATCTGTCCCCGAACAACTGCCCAGTTCCATGTAGGAGTCTGTAATTCTCGCTTTTCTGGTTATTAGATTTAATGGAGGGGGGGGTGCCCCCTGCTGCTTTGTGCTTAAAAATGCAAACTGGGGAGGGGCCTAGATCCTACGGCTTCTCTCAGAAATGGCATAAATTGCTTCAGGAGGATATTTGTCTTTAGTTTTGTTTTCTTAATTTACTCTGGCATGAAACCTTCCAAGCAATTCTCTTAGGGCTCTTGGTCTCATTTTACAAATGAGCAAACAAACCGAGGCTTGGAGAGGCTCAGTAATTGACTTGTGGACATTTAACTGGCAGGTGACAGAGTGGAAGTCTTAACCCAGGAGTATTTAACCACAGAAATATCCTGTCTTCAGGGTTGTACTCTACTCTTCTGTTAAAATTAAATACCAAGTTTCATTTATGTATTATCTCGTGTGTTTCATATGCTAACATATCAGAAATTCATGAAATTTACAAATGACGTGGATCTCATTTTGATTGGAGTTCCGAACATACATACTGAAAACATGAAATATTCTTACAACAAATGACACTTAATACTTTCCTTGTTACTCATGTGGCATTTTCATTTCTTTACTCTTTTCTCTTTGATAAAAGTGCATTTGCACGTGTTTTTCTTTGAGCTTCAACCATTTAGTGTGACAGGTGGAAGAGCAGGTGCGTGATTCCTTCCGACCCTTTTGTGGCTGGAGTGGCCTTCAGGAAATGAGGTCAAGGAGAGACACAATGCTTTCTAATGCTTCCTGCAGTTGCCGGACTATCTTTGTGTGTCAGATCGTAGGAATACTTTTTTAATCCAATGTAATTTTTCATGCAGTTATCCTTTTTGTGTCCTTTTTTTGCCCCTGTGACAGATTCAGAACTGCTTCCATAACCAAGCTACAGAAGTATACAGCATTTTATGATTACCTGCTCTGGGGAATATTTTGGCAACAAATCCCTTTCCTACATTCTTAGCTATTTGGAATGAAATAATGAGAAAGATAGCTTGTTCTCAGGAAAGCAATCACTCTGGGCTAGTATGTGCCCTCTTAGAGAGATTTCTTTTCTTTACAATTATTAACACACGTTAAAGTGCATTACTGGCATTACCTAGTGGGCCATAAGCCGTAGCTCTTTGATCAGGTAATAACTACAGTTTTTCAGTGGAAATGATGTATCTGTCAGGTCTCATGTTGGATCTTTATAAAGTGCATACGTTTAAAACTTCAAAAAAATGTATGAGACAAGTGGAGTAGTAATTGTGCTAATTTATAAATACCTTATATATTTATTTCTCTAGTACCTTAGAATCTGGATATTCTTGTATATTATCTTTTAGGCGTTTGAAGCCAATGGGAATTTCTTTGGTAGCCGTAGAGGATATTTTAACTGCATCATCTCTTTTACCAATTTGTTTTTGCATAAAAATTGGAAATAGCAATAGGTAATAATAGACACTTAGCCAAGTTATTCCAGCTAATCTGAATTCTGTTAAGAGTTGGAGGTTCTGGGGCACCTGGGTGGCTCAGAAGGTTAAGCATCTGCCTTCAGCTCAGGTGCTGGTCCCAGGGGCCTGGGATCGAGGCTGGTAATGGGCTCCCTATTTGGCAGGGAGACTGCTTCTCCCTCTCCCCCTGCTCTTCCCTGTGCTTGTGCTCTCTCACTCTCTCTGTCAGATAAATAAATAAAATCTTTAAAAAAAAGTTGGCAGTTATTATTCCAGTTGCTGTATATATGGCTGATAGACATACTGAGCAGTTGGCATATTAGCAATCACTGCCCTTCTTTATAACTCCAGAAATAAGGGTTTCTTCTCCTCCCCCTCTCCCTCCACCCTCTTCCTCCTCCTCCTGGTCGCCCTCCTCCTCCCTTAAAATTTTATTTATTTATTTGTGATAAAGAGCAAGAGAAGGGAAGAGGGAGAAGCAGACTCCCTGCAGAGCAGGGAGCCCGACTCGATCCCAGGACCCCGAGATCATGACTTGAGCTGAAGGCAGATGTTTAACCAGCTGAGCCATCCAGGTGCCCCAAAGCGCTTCTGTTAGAATGGCATTCACCCCCATACCTGTTTATTAGGAATATGTAGAATATATACTAGGATGCTAATAGTCCATGAGTTGTATAAAATGAGTAAGCTCTGGACTGCACTGAGGTTAATTATAAGGCCTTCTGGTTCTCGGCTGATCTTGTTAATGCCTTGGGTTTGGGGGAAATGCCATTTGAGAGTGTCTGAGTCTATTAAAATAGGGTGCTTGGGTTAAATCCCATTACTCTTCATCATCTATCCCTCTGGTAGATTTGTTCACTGCAGTTATCACAACCCTAGTCACTTAGAAAAAAAACGTGTTTACTTGTTTGTTTTGTATTTTCCTCAAAAGGTTGTAAGCCCCCAGATAGATCTTGTATGTTTCTCTTACTGTTGTATCTCATTGCTCTGGACAGGGTCTGGCTTACCGTGGTCCTCAGTAAATATTCAGTCAGTGAGTAAACGGAACTGTGTAGCTGTGGGCTTCTATACCAGGAGTTTTACTACTGAATGAGGGTATAAATATAAGTAAGACATTGTGTTGTCTCTGCCCTCGAGATGTTTACGTTGGAAATAAAATAAGGAAAGAATTGTGATATACTGTGTTAGGGGCCTTGGGAAGTCAGTAAACTATTTTTAATTGAAGTAGCAGCACTTGAGAGAAAGACAGTTTTGCTGGATGCATTGATCCTATTTATATATGAACACAGACTTTAAGAAGGCAACCCTCTTTCTAAATTCAGTACAATTTTTTATTTTTTATTGAGGTATAATTGACATATTAGTTCTTAGTGTACAACATAAAATGGTTCAACAGTTGTATGTATTGTGAAATGATGACCAGAATAAGTCTACTTAACATCCATCACTATAGAGTTAGAAAATTTTTCCTTGTCATGAGAAAGATCTCTCTTAGCAACTTTCAAATACACAATATGGTATTATTCAAATATATCATACCGTATTATTAACTGCAGTCACCATGCTGTACTTCATATCCCCATGACTTATTCATGACTGGAAATTTGTATGATTCCATTTACCTATTTTACCCATTCCCCACACCACCTTTGACAACCGCCAGTCTGTTCTCATGATGGGCTTTTGTTTCATTTTGGGTTTTTTGTTGCTGTTTTTCAAGATTCCACAGGTAAGTGAGATCCTGTGGTATTTCTTTCTCTGTCTGACTTATTTCACTTAGCATAATACAAGTTAAGTTCCAACCATGTTGTCACAATGGCTATGTAATATTCCAGTGTGTATGTGGGGGGGGCATGCACACATGCCATGTCTTTTTTTTTTAAGTTTTATTTTTTATTTATTTGACAGAGAGAGAGAGATCACAAGTAGGCAGAGAAGCAGGCAGAGAGAGAGAGGCAGAAGCAGGCTTCCTGTTGAGCAGAAAGCCCGATGCGAGGCTCGATCCCAGGACCCCGAAATCATGACCTGAGCCGAAGGCAGAGGCTTAACCCACTGAGCCACCCAGGCGCCCCCCATGTCTTTTTTAACCATTCATCTTTGGTAGACACTTAGGTTGTTTCCATATCTTGGCTATTGTAAGTTATGCTGGTATGGAAATGAAGTGCATGTATTTGTTCAAATTAGTGTTTTTATTGTCTTTGGATGACCACTTGGAAGCGGAATTGCTGGATCATATGTTAGTTCTATTTTTAATCCTTTGAGAAACCTCCATACTGTTTTCCATAAGTGGCTGCACCAGATTATGTTCCCACCTGCAGTGCCTGGGGCTCCCGTCACCACATCCTCGTGAGCTCTTTACTCTTGTCTTCTTGATAGCCATTTTCACAAGTGTGATGTGACATCTCACTTCACTGGTTTTGATGAGAATTTCTCTGATGCTTAGCAATGTTGGTCGCCTTTTCATGTACCTGTTGGTCATCTGTGGGTCTTCCTTGGAAAAATGTCTCTTCGGATCCTCTACCTGACTTTTAACCAGATTGGCTTTTGTGCTGTTGAGTTACATGAGTTCTTACATATTTTTGGATGTACCAAATGCAATGCAATGCACCACCCCTCTTAACACTCCTTCTAGAGCTATCTTCAAAGAAAGGCCTGTGCTGTAATTGAAATGTTAAGAAAAGGGGAGGGGAGCAATAAAATAATGAAGACCACTAACCAGGCGTGGTTTCAGGAACCTAGTATTTATTACAGGAACTTAGTCTTCCCAAAATTCAGAAAAGACAAGATTGTTATTATGCCCCTTTTACCTATGAAGGAAGGCACGGGCAGTTAAGTGTCCCGCTCAGCTTAGTGGGGTAAGGATCTGAAGTCGTGTTCTTTTTTTTTTTAATTTTATTTATTTATTTGACAGAAATCACAAGTAGGTAGAGAGGCAGGCAGAGAGAGAGAGGAGGAAGCAGGCTCCCTGCCGAGCAGAGAGCCCGATGCGGGACTCGATCCCAGGACCCTGAGATCATGACCTGAGCCGAAGGCAGTGGCTTAACCACTGAGCCACCCAGGCGCCCTGAAGTCGTGTTCTTCATGCCTGTACTCAGTTAGTCGCCCCGTCCCATTGCATTCTGGTACTGCGATCTGGTGGATTTCTTCTTTCCTTGCTGAAGTGAACCGTGGGTGGGATGGACCCAACATTTCCCAGTGCCACCTCAGCCTCAAAATTATACATCGTGGGAAGAGTATTGGGTGCAGAACAGAGTTGAAGAACTCATCTGGGATATTCTGGGATGATCAAAAGACATCTGCTAAAACGGCCTCAGCTTTCTCACTTGGCTTTGGGGCTTACTGCCTTTGCTACTTGTTTCTTGATTAGAGGACCAGGCAGCTTGTAAATCCTCTGATCCTGCCTCTGGAATGCTTTTGTAGTTGTTTCTGCCATAGATCTCCCTCTCATGAACATTTTTCCTCGATACCAAACCTCTTTGACGCCAGTATGTCTCGTTAGCCTGGGCTCCTCATTGCATTTCTCTGACATGGGACATACAAGTCCGCGTCAACAAGAGTTAATTGACACTTTGCTGGCATTGCCTGACAGATGTTTACATCTGTGAATGAGGAACTGAACTTAATGAAAGACATTCAGTAAAAGAAACAAAACAAGTGGTGGAAAAGTGAGCACCTCTTAGGATCCATTTATTTCATAGCACTGGGTCTTAAAGCATTCACCAAGCTGGGAGGAATGGAGGAAGTTCATTCGAGGTAGTGGAAACTGTCTGTGCTGAGACCCATCTAGTGGCCCAACCCCTGTGGGGAACTCATAGTAGCTGGAGACACCTAGGTTTTTGGACATGATAGGATATGAAAGAGGTGACCATGTCTATTTCTTAATAAGAATACTGAGATAACATTTACAGAGAAAGAGGTGTTTATTAATTTTTCCCAGAGCTGATGTCTCTTTAATTCTGGGAATCCTGGGATGTCGTCTTTCCCTTCTCCTTGATTAATTTCATTTGCCACCCCCTCCCCCCGCGTCCAATGATGGACCACCTGCCATCCTTCCGCAGTGAGTTGGTGGTTATTTAAGTCTACTCTTTTGAGCTAAATGTTACCAAATGGTCATAACCGAATATGCTTTGCCTCTCCGAAAACGTTTCAGTGAGAAAAAATTAAAGTCTTCACCTGAACATTGAAGACTAGAGGCCAATCTTGGTGTCTCATTGTGATTTTGATTATGTAAAACATCCCGCATTGGTTTTAAAAGTCTTTCTTTCCTCCACTGCACCCTTGTTAGCTCGGGGATGTGATGGTTGACATCGCAAGTAACATCATGTTGGCTGACGAGCGTGTCCTGTGGCTGGCGCAGAGGGAAGCGAGGGCCTGCAGTAGAATCGTTCAGTGTCTGCAGCGCGTTGCTACGTACCGATTAGCAAACGGAGCTCATGTTTATTCAACAGTAAGTGTAATGTCCTCCACTCGAAGAAAAAAATTCATTGAAAGCCAACTTGAATTTAAAAAAGACAGGTTGTTCCCCCCCACCAACCCCCATGATAGGGTGGGTATCACTGCTGATTATTACAAAATTTTCTGTTGTTTCACCATTTAAAAGCTCATTTTGCTTTGAGTAATCTGCTTTCTTGATAACTGGAAAATACTTTCTTAATTTGCCATTTGAATGGTTCTCACCATTTCATGTAAAACAACATAAGCACATGGTAGTTTTGCTGTGCTGTCGTAGACCCAACGTCCAGCCCAGCAGATGCTCTGTTCCGGGCCCTGAGGGATGTTCCGAGAGAGCGTCAGATTGCTTGCCCACGTTCCAGTTTCAAAAGAGAACTGGGAGGCCCTCCAACCCCTGTGAACTCTTGGCATTTCCAGCGGTCTCGCTCTTGGAATGATGAGTTTTTATAATTAATAATCACTCAGTTAAATAGTATAAAATTTTATTTGTGCTAAATTGAGTTGGTGTCCTGCTTTTTCTAAAAATGTGGTAAAATATGATAAATAGGGGCACCTGGGTGGCTCAGTGGGTTAAGCTTCTGCCTTTGGCTCAGGTCATGATCTTAGGGTTCTGGGATTGAGCCCCGCACTGGACTCTCTGCTCAGGGGTAGCTTGTTCCCCCCACCACCCCACCTGCCTCTCTATTTGTGATCTTTCTCTCTCTCTCAATAAATCAATAAAATCTTTAAAAAAATATGATAAATAACGTGTCATTCCCTTATGACATGCACTCTGATCTGATCCAAGGTTTTCATTTCCTAATTATTTTAGTGGGTTCATAGACTGTTTTAGAATTCCTCCTATGATTTTATACGATTAAAGATTACTGTTTTTCCAAAGATCAATTGGGTCTTTCTTATGATACTGTGTTTCATAGTTCCTTTTGCTCAGTGAGGCTTGGGATTACCTCCTTGAATAATACATGGAATGGAGGGCTTCCATGACTGCTATCCTGACAACGTGGTTCAGGGTGATTTCTTTCTCAGATATATGACCTTTCTTGAAACCGGCTCGCCATATTTATGGCCACATTTGGACCTCCCTGGTCATTTAGATCCATTTTAAGTCCCATGTTTTTGCCTAACTACTTGGCTCCAAGAGCTTCTTCCTTTATCTGCGCTCATCGGTTCTTCAGAGAACTCAAGGATATGATACAGCTGCAGTGTAGATGTCTGCACTCTAAGTGTGAGAAAGGTTCCAGGAAGTTATGCTTCTATAATATGATACGGCTTCCAGAGCACCTCAGAATTGCACTTTTCTTTCTTTTGACTGAGGTTTCACATGCTTGTCATAATTATATGTATCTTTGCTCAGTAAAAGAATGGAATGTCATTTGTTAACAAATATCATTGAACTTGTCAGACTCTTCACCATGTGTCATTGTGTGACAGAAACTAACGCAAAGATTTGTTAGTCTTGAATATTTGGGGAAACCACCACTTCTTTTCTATCATGCCTGTGGTGTGTGGTGGATTCTAGGTGGCCTTTCCTGTTTTTTTAATTGGTATCTTCCGAAGAGATTTTACATACCTCACACAGAAGTTTTACACTTAAAAAGAAATTGAGAAAGAGGACATTGCCTATATATGGTACATAGAACAGTGCCTTGGCTTTACAGTAGGCATCACTTAGTCATCCTTAAAGAAAGGACAGAGATGCTGTCTATCTGCAAAGAGTTAACTTGATCTCCCAGTAATATGAAGAGTGACTAGGACATGAAGTGTTGGAATGAGGGCACTTAAATATTTTTTAAATTTTTTTTCTTTTATTAATTTTTTATTTTTTATAAACATATATTTTTATTTTTATCCCCAGAATATTTTTTAAATTTTTAATTTTACTTTATGTTTATTTTTTTTAAATAAGTTTAAACTTTTTTTTTTTTTTTTAAGATTTTATTTATTTATTTATTTGACACACAGGGAGAGATCACAAGTAGGCAGAGAGACAGGCAGGGAGAGGAGAAGCAGGCTCTATGCCGAGCAGAGAGCCCCATGTGGGGCTTGATCCCAGGACCCTGCGATCACGACCTGAGCCAAAGGCAAAGGCCCAACCCACCGAGCCACTCAGGCGCCCCTAATTTTACTTTTTAAATTTTTGTTTAAGTAACCTCTCTCTTCAACATGGGGCTCTAGCTCATGACCCCAAAATCAGAAGTTGCATGCTCTGCCGGGTGAGCCAGCCCAGAGCAAGGCAACTGTTAAAAGTGTATTTCTCAAACCCTGATACTCCTCTTGTATTATCATGAAGAGAGTCCACTGATTTCTGTTAGCTCATTTTTTTTTTATAAGACACTTTCATTTTTACCTTCTAGCTTCCTACAAAGTGTTCTTTACATGATTTTTTAATCAATTTCTCATTTATCTCTGACCCTCCATAGTTTATGACTTGTTTCCTCACTCGGTATCTGTCTAGTTTACGATACCCTTTTGTTTCCAGCCTCTTTTTTTATGTGCCAGTTACCTGCACAGTGTCATTGTTAAGTAAGAATCTTGGCTTTTGCTTCTCACTTATGTACAGTGTTTTGTGTTTGAAAACTCTTAGAAAGTGCTTTTCCCTCATGCTGTAAATCTTTCATAACTCCTGTTTGATTGACTTTTGAAGTATTCACCCAATATTGCTCTGGAAGCTTATGTCATCAAGGCCGCGGGCTTCACTGGGATGACATGCACCGTGTTCCAGAAGGTAGCAGCTGCTGACCGGACAGGCCTTTCCGAGTATGGGAGGCGGGACCCGGACGGAAACCTGGATAAACAACTGAGCTTTAAGTGCAATGTTTCAAATACGTTTTCAAGTCTGGCACTGAAGGTACGTTATATTCTATAAGCATTTAAGACACTTTAGCGTTAGCGCTGTCAGATTAGAATACTCCAAATGGTTTGCTTTGCACAATAACCTTATTAGAAGATACTTAGGGGTGGGGTGTGGTGGGTATTGGGATTCTTTTGGCTGTTGCTTGAAAAGAAATTCAGACCTGGAAGGGACATGTGATTTTCATGGGACTGGACACCTGTGCCGTTTGGACCCCATTTTCCACACAGAAATATCAAAATCATACATTATGACTGCCAAGTGGTAAAAAGATGAATATATTAATACATATTAGAACATTTTCTTTGACCTGAAAGTTCATTTTTATGCTCCTGGTTTTAAAGACATGAAAACATTTCCGTAGACGACCTCCAAGTACTGCATGTCCCCTTGGCTCTGGGCTTGCTGGACCTAATGGAAAAGCCAGCCTTGAGATCGGGCATTTGACCAGGCAAGCTGTAGATCAAGGTTTTTGGCAAAGAGGTGCCAACATGTGTGATCTGTCTTCAGAAAATGTGTGTTTTATTGCATCAAGCCAAATGGAAAGCATTTTTATTGAGTTTTAACATTTAGGGTATAGATGTGTTTTGTTAAACTACATCGACGCACATAGTAGATGTACAATTCCGACACCCTAATGGAACCACATTTTCTCATTTAGCTTTGTGTGGCCATGTGTAACTGTGTTCTCTTTGGATTTTAATTACACAGTATGTTCTTTGTTTCTGGCTTGTCCCTGAATTCTATCACAAACAGTATTGCATTCACTTTAAAGGCTGCATGGTAATTGCTCAAATAGGTGTTATATGTCCTGGTACTTTGTGGGCACAACTCAGTAAATACCGAATGGATGAATGGATGGATGTGGGCACTTAGGAAGTACTGAATGAATGAATGAGTGAGTGAATGAATGAAAGAAAATTAACATTATTTTTGTTATACCTTGCCGTGGGTGACCTCCATAAAAACTGGTTTGTCCAATTTAGAAGTAGTCCCGGTTCTCCCACTGCCGAAGACAATCTCAGCTAGGTCAGAATGTCTAATGATAATATATTTCCTTGATATAATATACTCTGAGGAAAATTGGCAAGATTTATTTGTGACTCTTCGTTCTGGGAGGGTACTTAACGCACCCAGCCATGCTCCTGCCGACCTGCTGTTTTCCTTATTATGTTGTTCACCGGTAAAAACATACCACAGAAGGCAGAGAAGCAGCATCGCACACCAGCCCAAGAGAGAGAGGCCTGTGTCTTGGAGGAGCACTTAAAATTGATGAACCCTTCTATCTTAGATGATCATAGTCGGTAGAAAGGGATTACAAATGATGAAACCCTACATTTCATCAATTTCACAAGCTACCCCTCTGGGTAAGGAGAGCTCCTACCTGCCAGAGTAGAAAGCTTTAAATGAACACACTCAGATTTGTCAATTTCATACTATTCTATCCTTTTAAGATCATCTGTGGCCAGAAACCAAGGACACATTACACTATTATTCATGCTTCATTGATGGACATGATTAAACCGAGTGAGAAAGGACGATATCCTTCATGACATAAAATTAGTTAAAAATTGTAACATCAACGGGGCAAAATGCTTTAGCACTTTACTAGAAAACTTACTTTACATTTTTAACTTTATACTAGGGCAATTTTTATTCTTTTTGCATGTCTTTTTTTTTTTTAATGCCTTGAATATACACTGAGAAGATAATGTGAACACCTCCTAATTGATGATATTACCCTTGAATGGGAGAATGTGCTAATATGTGAAGTTATACCTCTAAAAGGCAGTTCTCTGTTAGTAATAGGAGCCTTACGTGTATTTTATTTCTTCAATTTCTGTCCTTCTGTCTTTGCTACCATCACAGTCTTGTTTGGACTTCTATATTACCCATTTGACTTTCCATTTAGTCTTGGGTCTCTAGGCTCTTCCTTAAAAATCCATCCTTCAGTGGTGCCTGGGTGGCTCAGTGGGTTAAGCTTCTGCCTTCCACTCAGGTCCTGATCCTGGGGGGTCCTGGGATCAAGCCCTGCATTGGGCTCTCTGCTCGGCGGGGAGCCTGCTTCCCACTCTCTCTCTGCCTGCCTCTCTGCCTGTCTGACAAATAAATAAATAAAATATTAAAAAAAAAAATGCATGCTTCAGGGGCGCCTGGCTGGCTCAGATGGTTAAACATCTGCCTTTGTCTTAGGTCGTGATCCCAGGGTCCTGGGATCGAGTCCCTCCTTGGCAGGAAGCCTGCTTCTCCCTCTCCCACCTGCCCTGCCTGTGTTCCCTCTCTCGCTGTGTCTCTCTCTGTCAAATAAATAAACTCTTTTAAAAAAAAAAATCCACTTTTCTCATATAGATTGGTCTACCTAGGCCTGCCTGATGTTGAACCAGCATGTACCAATGCAACCAGGACAGTCAGTAAGAAATTAAAATAATACTTCCTTACCCTGTATCGTATTTAGCTGCCGGGCCAGTTCCTGAGTACCTCCTTGCTGCTTTTCCTCCAGGGAGCACCACCCAGGCTATCGAACATGTAGATAGTTAAGACAACATGAGCAAATTAATATTTTTATTATTTTTTTTAGTATTTTATTGTTTTAAAGCAGGTGCCTCTTCGACTCATTCCAGTTTTAGTGTTCAAATTCTGTAGAAGTGAGCAAAATTAGGATTTCAGGAAATTTTAATTTATTAATTACACAGTATCAGAAGTTCAGATTGTTTCATAAAGGAAAGGTGCTGAAGTGTAGTAGAAGTATTTGAATTAATATCCCTTAAGATGCGTATTTTTCTCCTGGTTGAATGTCATTGTGAGTAGGGAAATACACATGAATTTTGCATATAAAATAATAAGGGCTCTATGATAACATCTATTTCACATGTGTTCATACTGTGTCAATTTTAGTATTGAAATTAATACTAAAAGGATGTTGTAGAAGTTAAAATAGGATGAGGTTCTCAGTGATTGAAGGCATTTTCTGTCTCCCCAGCCTCCAGACCACCACCTGCCACACTGAGGCAGTAATAGTCATAATAATCCCACCCACACTTCTGTAGCCTCCCATGCTTGTCATGGTCCTGATCCCCTGTGGTCCTCACAGCTGTTTGTTAGAAAGGTCTTTCGATGCCTGTGACAGCGGAGACCCGGAGAGTGTAAACAAAATTGTGCCATGTGAAGGGACCATGGAGTGATCAGTCTGGGACCCCCCATCTTGGTTCCTTGTTTCAGATCTTGTGTTCCTTTCCCCAGGGGTGGCAGGTGACCTGCAGTCATGAACATTAGACTCCAAAAACATATACTTCCCCAAGAGTTTTAAGGGCACCTTTTCTGATTGATTGGCTATAATTGCCGTGTCTGTTTCCATTGCTGTGATCCATACATTTTAACGTGAACAGATGGTTAAGTGAAATGACAGACTGGTTCCTTGCCTTTAGGTCAAGTGGCAAAAGGTAAAATCATGACAGATGTTACCAGTGGGTGTTCCTCAATGATTTGATTCATGAGATTTACAACTTTTCCATAATTAATTATCACTTCTTTTAAAGAAATGAATTATACAAATATATTCTTACTATAAAAATCCAAACATTATGTATTATTGATACTTTTTCCGGCTCTCTTAGCCATCCTCTGTCCATCCCAGAGCCCCTGGAATTATTATTGAGCCATATTCCATATTGGACTTTAAAGGATATTTTATTTTATTTTTATTTAAAAATATTTTTTTTCTCACCATAGCACATACCCTCCCCAATGTCCATCTCCCAGCTACCCCATCCCTCCCACCCCCCCTGCTCCAGCAACCCTTAGTTTGTTTTCTGCTGTTAACTCCCTTGCTGGTTTCATCTTATTTCATTTTCCCCTCCCTTCCCCTATGATCTTCTGTCTTGTTTCTCAAATTCCTCATATCATTGAGGTCATATGATAATTATCTCTCTCTGATTGACTTATTTCACTCAGCATAATACCCTCTAGTTCCATCCATGTCATTGCAAATGGCAAGGTTTTTTTGATGGCTGCATAGTATTCCGTTGTATATATACACCACATCTTCATTATCCATTCATCTGTTGATTGGCATCTAGGCTCTTTCCATAGTTTGGCTATTGTGGACATTGCTGCTAGAAACAATGGGGTGCAGGTGTCCCTTCAGATCACTACATTTGTATCTTTAAGGTAAATATTAGTGCAATGCTGGGTTGTAAGGTAGCTCTATTTTCAACTTTTTGAGGAACCTCCACGCTGTTTTCCAGAGTGGCTGCACCAGCTTGCATTTCTACCAATAAAGGGTAATTATATAATATTATATTAGATTATATTTTACTTTATTTTTTTAAAGATTTTATTTATTTGAGAGAGAGCGTGAGAGGGGAGAAGGTCAGAGGAGAAGCAGACTCTCCAGGACCGCAGGATCACGACCTGAGCCGAAGGCAGTTGCTTAGCCAAATGAGCCATTCAGGCACCCAATAAAGGGTAAAAGCCAAAGTATGTAGCTTTCATCTAGTGATGATGTGTTCATACTCCTCTGACTTTTTATAATTTCTTGTTGTTTTGGATGGTTTTATAACTTTAAACTTTGGAAGAAAACATTGTCAGACTTCTAGAAATCATAGATGTTGTTTCCTTTTTCAGCTCTTTTAGAAAATGTCATCAGTCTGTCTTCTTTGTAAAATTAATTTGATAACCCCTAAGTAATGCTTTCCCAGAGAGTTGTGTTGTGCTTTTGAGTCATTTAAAAAAAAAAAAAGATTTTATTTATTTATTTGACAGATGGAAATCAGAAGCAGGCAGAGAAGCAGACCGAGAGAGAGGTGGAAGCAGGCTCCCTGCTGAGCAGAGAGTTTGATGCAGGGCTCTATCCCAGGACCCTGGGATCATGACCTGAGCCAAAGGCAGAGGCTTTAACCCACTGAGCCACCCAGGCGCTCCATTTTTTAAGTCATGTTGTGTTCACAATAAAGTCATTTTATTGAATCTTCTAGTTCTTAAGTTTTAATAAATGTCCAGTATGTAACGCTTCATCAGGATTTTGACCTTTTAACTAGTCAAGCTGTTGATGTTTTTCCTTTCTTGCATTCCTCATTTCACACTTCCGATAAATTTGTATACAGAATAGAAATTTACTAGATGAATTTATATCAGACTTTGTGTCTCCATCAAATTATTTATGTTTGTAAGTGAGAACAGTAGAAACCTTTTTGTGTATGTTTCTTAGGCAGATTATTTCTACCAAATATCTTTATGGCATCTTCAGTTTAAAATAAGTATTCAAACTTCTAATATTCAAACTTCAAAATACTTTATTTTGCAGGTGTTTGTGTGTTTCAGCATTGTTCCAAGCACAGCCGTTAAAAACTCATTTTAAAGTCAATCACTTGCTTAAATAGAACCTTTTCAAAAATATAATCATGCCACACAGACTTTCATTAGTTTTACAAACAGTGGGTTACTTCTATCAAATAAAGTGCCGGGAACTATTATTAACATGGGTGGGGGGGGGGTCCAGAAAAATGAGTGAGATGATCCGCACTCAGAAATCCTGCTATTGTAGTTAAAGGGGCAGACAGTGAGTTGGTGCTGTGGGTAGTGCAGGTGTTAGTCAGATAGAGATGTATGCAGAATGCCACGTGAGGCCAGCAGAGGGAGCAGCTGACCGGAAAAGCAGTATAGTGAGGAGTCACGTAATTAATCATCCCAAAAGGCCCCATGTTAAGGATGTCTTTCTCTTGGCTGTCAGCTGCTCTTATTCTGATCCATCTTTGACATAGCCTGCAGAGTTATCTTGCTCGAAATCATATCTGCCCAGTTCAAGAGTTTGCCAGCGAAGGAAGAGCAGAGCATTTCAGCAAGGGATCCTGGCGTGTGCAGTGCTCACAAGTGGCTTAAAAAATGTAGGAAATCACAAGGGTTGGTATATTCAGGGTGGCCACGTTACAGGTGTTGGTATAGGGAATGTTAGAAGAGGAATTTGAGATGTAAATTTTAGCCAAATCCTATGATGTACTTAGGTTTGGGGGCAGTATTCTCTAAATATTGGCGAACTGGGGTGTTTTTTAATAGAAGAGCAAATATGTTTCTTTGGTTGAAATTCTGTTGGCGATGTGGACTTAGGACTGGAGAGAGTTTGATGTCAAGAGAAAAACTTTGTGGGGCGCCTGGGGGGCTCCGTCGTTGGGCATCTGCCTTCGCCTCAGGTCATGATCCCAGAGTCCTGGGATAGAGCCCTGCATTGGACACTCTGCTCAGCAGGAAGTCTGCTTCTTTCTCTTCCACTCCCCCTGCTTGTGTTCCTTCTCTCGCTGTGTCTCTGTCAAGTAAATAAATAAAATCTTAAAAAAAGAGAAAAATTTTTTGATGAAGTCTTAAAACGGAATTTTTTTAGGTGGTTAATTATTTACCTCCTTGGTATCCGGATTTGATTTTTATTGAATGCTGAATAATTTATAGTTTAACAATTCCTAGTAAAGAAGTATGTAAAACATTCAGCCAGCATATCCAGCTGTTCTGTTTGATACTATGTTTTTCTTAACATAATTTCTAACATGTTTCTTAGTCTCAGGGGGCACTTCTGCTAACATCAGAGTTTACTTGAATCTAAGTTTCTATTAAGTCTGTACAGTTTCTTTGTGTTGACAGTTTGAATCCGTCCTAAATCATCTTAGAATTCCACAAGTCCAAATTAATTAAAGTCACATTTGTGGTAGGCTACATTGGTGTTTATGTCTATAATTGATTGTTGTAAAATTGATAGAGTGATCACTGAGATTCTTGATCTGTTTAATGCTATCGACATTAGCAGTATTTGTTACCGTGGGAAAATTCACTCTATTGTCTGAAATAATTCCTTGTAATTTCAACCCTTTGAAATGGAGTTTGCATTTCTCTTTATTTTATGCTTCTGTGCTTTGGTGTGGTGTTCAGATACTTCACATACCTGATAAATTGTTCTAGCTATTAAATTTCATATACATACATTGAGAAACCTGTTCAGGGTACAGTTAGGAAACATTCATAGCCGTCTGAACTATTCTTTCTGGTCTCTGCATGCTAATATGGTAACCTTTCTTTGATTTTGTTTTTCATGTATTTTCAGAATACTATCATCGAGGCTTCTATTCAGCTGCCTCCTTCCCTTTTCTCACCAAAGCAGAAAAGGGAAGTCAGGCCCACTGATGACTCTCTCTGTAAGCTTCAACTAATTGCATTCCGCAACGGAAAGCTTTTCCCAGCTACCGGGAATTCAACAAATTTGGCTGATGATGGAAAACGCCGTACAGTAGTTACCCCCGTGATTCTCACCAAAATAGGTTTGTTATGTGGCTTATGTTCAACTGTAGTAACTGGGCAGTGGGACTTTATGAGATGCCGTACCTAAAAAATGCTTATTTTTGTTCCTTCTCATTTTAATGAGTCCCTAGTGAAAAAAGATACCACAGAGTACCCATTAGTGTATAAGTCGACATTTAATCGTTTCTGGAGTTTGTTTCAGAAATGTTTCCATTTCCCATTTTCTCCAGATGGTGTGAATGTGGATACCCACCACATCCCTGTTAATGTAACACTGCGTCGAATCGCACACGGAGCAGATGCCGTGGCCGCCCAGTGGGATTTTGATTTGCTGAACGGACAAGGAGGCTGGAAGTCAGATGGGTGCCGTATACTCTACTCGGATGAAAATATCACCACCATTCAGTGCTACTCCCTTAGTAACTATGCAGTTTTAATGGTATGGCAGTTGTTAACTTGATGCATAAACGCTGAATTTCCTCATTTCTTCCCTATGCATATTTAAGCTCAAGTGAAGATTTTTACTTTTAACATAAACTGTTACATTTCATCAGGAGGTGATATTTGGGGTAATTCTGAATTTAAAGGGGAAATTAAGTGATGACCAAATGCAATGTATGGGGTTGAACTTGGTTATGGGGATTTTCAGGAAACTTTATAAGTGACTTACTTCCCCTGAACTCTGACCTTCCGAAATTTGGAGACATTTTGGGTTCATACAGTCCAGCTCTTGACTAAGGAAGAGTGACTCATTTGCCCAAAGATACACAGTGAAGAGCGAGAGATTTTCCTTCTTCTCCATTTACCACCTTTTCTCGCTATACATGGTAGGTTTTAGACGCTTGAATTTAGAGTAATGGTAGCAATTTCGATTTAGTCACGGTAAGTGACGGCTTTGACCCAGGTCATGGCTTTTCACGGTTAATGCTAATCAAGCTAATGTTGTTTTCTGTTATTTACGACTGTTCATACCTGTTGGTCTGTGGTAGCCCATTTCTTTAGTCTCAGGGAAACTAAAATCTATAGATGTATATAAACATTTCTATGAATGTATAGGAACAGTTCTTTTATTAATGAATTACTTAAGTGAATCTGGTTCCTGGGCTGGTGAGTATGAAATTAGCTATACTGGTTTATATTTTATATTACAGTAGATGCGTGGGTACGTGGACATGCGTTTGGAGAACAGGGGAAGGGATTACAAATCTGAAAGACATTTTTGAGAAATGGCACAGGTTCAGGTTTTGATTATAAAATAACCTGAAATTAGGAAGTACTGGAGGAAAAATAATAGACATACATTGTCTGAACTTCATAAGTAGAGAAAGTTGGGCAAAATAAATGAAACAAAACACACAAAAGACATTTTATAAGCTTCACTGTTAATGAAGTGATACTGTACATGTGAAACTTATTTTTATTTAATACTAGTTAAAAGCGTCTATTTTTGAACTTCCTAGATGTTCTTCTAAACTGTTTAAATTGGCATAATCCTTTTCTAGAAAGAATAAGCTATTTTATCTTTATGCTTTTAATCTTTTAAAAAATGTAATACACAATTCTTTAAAGCTAAAATTACAATACTGGGATATTTTTCTATTTTCAAAGAATCGCCTTTCTTTTGCTCTTTTAAAATGTAACTGTGCCACCTAGAGGCGCAAAGTAAAATGTATCTGAAATTGTGAACCAAAATTGTAAGAAAGTTAGTATATGGGATTTTTAGAATTGCTAATTAAACATGAAGGTACAGCTAGTGAAATTATGCATAGTCTTGAATAAAGTTATATCTGAGATAAAACAGGTATCTCCTAAATTTTGGAAATCAGCATCTTTTTTCCTTCCCTGACGCTGTTTTTAATACCTATTGTCTGGAAAACTGTCTTAATACATGGCTTCCTGTAGCAAATCTGAATTCCTATTTTGGCAGATAAAAACCTTTTCCTCATCAGGCTTTAAAGAATTTTGTATTTAAAAAAAGAGAGAGAGACAGAATATATTTGTTTGCAAATCCAGAATAGAAACCATGGTTTGCTTCGGTAGGTGTTCTGCTGTCACCAGTTATGTATATCCTAGGTCACAGTGGGAGCCAGAGTAAAAACTTAAGCAGAAATTGGGTTTGTTTGAAATAAGTGATCAGAAATAGTAGGAATTGAGGCAGAAAGATTCTTGGAAGTTGTGGTCAGTAGGAGATAAAGGTGAGTAGTACGGAGGTAACGTGTAGGGTCAGACTATTTGTGTAGTACTTGATACCCAGTCGGTGATAGTGGTAAAGATAAAATAGCCTGTGGACTGTGATTCCCTTTTGTTACTGTGTTCACAGAGAAATACAGGAAACTAGAGAGCTCTCATTTGTTATTACATCCCTTTAGTGTGGCTTTGAAATTTTATTTGTGTAAAACTTGCTGAATGAAAGCAAACTCGAGCTTTACCTACACTGTAACTAAACATGAATGCTAGCAACATTTTTAAAACATAATTCTTGGGGCGCCTGGGTGGCCCAGTGGTTTAAGCCTCTGTCTTCGGCTCGGGTCATGATCTCAGGGTTCTGGGATCGAGCCCCACATTGGGCTCTCTGCTCAGAGGGGAGCCTGCTTCCCCCCTCTCTCTGCTTGCTGCTCCGCCTACTTCTGATTTCTCGCTCTGTCAAATAAAAAAAAAAAAACCATAATTCTTAAATAGGGACTACATTCACAGGGATCAAATGTTTTAATTATTTCTACACATTAATATATAGTGAAAACTTGACCTCTACCTCTCTCTCCCATCATGGTTATTATCTGTGCGAAGTAGGTAACCTGTCACTAACAGAAGTTTCTTGCCTGTGGAAGGGATTTTCGTGTGTATTGAAACGGAATGAATTATAGTACTGTTTTCTCCCATTTTTACTTGTAGGCTGCATGCTGCAAACATTGTTTCAAACCGTGCTTCCCCCCCATGAAACAGTGTATCTTATGATGGTGATGGTGTCCTTGGAATAATATATTTTTTGATGCCTTAGGATGTTAGGATGCTAGTGGCTAATTTTCATTAAGTGCTTATGTTCTAGGCATTCTCCTGAAGTCTTTACATGCATTCACTTATTTGGTCATTATAGCTACCTCATGAGGTCTAGTGCTACTAACATTATTCCCAGTTTACAGGTGGAGAAACTGAGGCATAGTGAGGTTTAGCACCAGGCGCAACTTTGTAAAGTTAGTGTTGGAATCGGGATTTGAATTTAGGCTCCAGAAATCAATGTTCTTAATCAGTCCACTAAATCTCCTTTCTGAATTCTTCCTGTATCTTCCTCATTCTTCTTCTTTTTTATATATATAAGATTTATACTAGAAAAAGTGCAAAAGAGAGAGAGTGCAAGAATAAGTTGACGGGGGGGAGGCAGAGGGTGAGACTCCCCAAGCAGACCCCCCCCCCACCCCACTGAGCATGGAGCTGGATTCCAGGCTCTATCCCATAACCCGTATGAGATCAGGACGTGAGCCAGAACCAAGACTCTGATGCCCAACCGACTGAGCCACCCAGGCGCCCCAGCTTCCTACTTTTTCACCATTGAACGTTATTTTATGTTCCTACCATGACTTATTTAGGTCTCTCTCTGTTTCCAGTAATTGCCTTGTACAATACTATTTTGCAAGAATCTGAGAATACTCATGTGTGCATGGTTTTTGAGGGACATGGGCACTCTGGAGTGGGATTACTGGATGATAGGCTCTCCATACATTTATTGGTTGCTTATGCCATACAATTGACCCACGTGGTGGTTTTGGTTTATAGTCTTGACGGTAATGTAAGTTTTAGTTTTTCCTTATTCTTGCCAGTGCTTGGTAGTGCACATCTTTTTTTTTTTTTTTTTTAAAGATTTTATTTATTTATCTGACAGAGATCCCAAGTAGGCAGAGAGGCAGGCAAAGAGAGAGGCGGAAGCAGGCTCCCCACTGAGCAGAGAGCCCGACGTGGGGCTTGATCCCAGGACCCTGGAATCATGACCCGAGCTGAAGGCAGAGGCCTCAACCCACTGAGCCACCCAGGTGCCCTGGTAGTGCACATCTTTAACTGTAGTCTTTGATGGTGGTATTCTGATATTTTAATTTTATTAAAATTATTATTTAATTTTAATATTTATAATTTAATTCAAATTAAAAATGGTTTTAACTTGTTGTTCTCTGTTGACTAAAGATGCTGAGAACTCTGTTTTCTTACTGTCAGTTTGGGTGTCCCTTTTTGTGAAGTTCCCACTCAGATCTTGCCTGTTTTCATTATCTTTGACTTTTAATTTTTTTTCTCTGTTTTATTGAGATATAATTGACATGCCACACTTTTTAAGGTGAACAGCATAATGACTTGACTTCCACATACTATGAAATCATTATCACAATAAGTTTATTTAACATCTGTTATCTTGTATAAATACCAAAAAAAGAGAGAAAGAAACTCAGCAACTTTCAAATACACTGTATAATAGTGTTATCTTATAACTGGGAATTTTTGCCTTTTGATCGCCTTCATCTAGTTCTCCCTCCCCTCATCCCCTGCTTCTGGTAACCACAAAAATGATCTCTTTCTCTATGAGGGTTTTTATTGGTTTGTTCATTTTGTTTTGTTTGTTTTTAAGATCCCACATATACATACATCTTGCCTATTTTTACTTTGCTTATCTGTTGTTTTCTTGCTGACTTACAGGAATTCTTGGTATGAGCAGTGAATAGGAGCTCCTTGTTGGGTTTATGTGTTGTGAATATCTCCCAGTCCACGCCAGTCTTCATGAGTTTGGGCTGCTGTAACAAAGTACCACAGGCTGGGGGTTCATAAAGAACAAAAATTTATTTCTCACAGTTCTGGAGGCTTGAAGCCAAAATCAAGGTACTAGCAGATTTGGCACCTGGTGAGGGCCCGCTTGTTGGCTTATAGATGGCATCTTTTCCCTGTGTCCTCACATGGTGAAAGGGCAAGGAAGCTCTCCGGGGTCTCTTTTATACAGGTACTAATCCATTCATGAGGCCACTCTCATGTCCTGATCATCTCCCAATAGACCCCACCGCTTAATACCATCATATTGGGGATTAGTATCTCAACATATGATTTTGGAGGGACACAAACATTCAGTCTATAAAAGTGCCCTTGTCCTTTTCCTCTTAGTGCTGTCTTTTTATGAACAGAGTTTCTTAATTTTTCTAAGGTTTTGCTTCTTATATGCTATTTAAAAAATCTCTCTCTACCTCAAAATTAATATTTTTTATCTTTTACATTTAAATCCATGATTTGACTAGAATCGACCTTTGTGTATGGTATGAGGTAAGGGGAGCAAAATCTTGACATTCTTCTTTTTTTCCTTAGAGGAAAAATTTAAGAAACATAGAAGCCATAGTCTTCCCCCCCCCCACCCCCCTCCATTTCTGATTTCAGATCTATTTTTAAACTTTATTTTATTGGTAAACTTTTTAATAATTCTTTGAACTCTGACAGAGTGTATTTCTTTGGATTTCCTTCCATTGTTCAGGTCCTAACAGGTTTAGATAGTTACTGATTTATAATTACCCTTATTACTACTGTAATGACAATGGATTATTTAAAACTGCCATTGAAGGGTACCTGAGAGATGGACATTAAGGAGGGTACTTGGAGTCATGAGCACTGGATGTTGTAATATACAACTGATAAATCACTAAAATCTACTTCTGAAACTAATAATACACCGTATGTTAATTGACTGAATTTAAATAAAAAAATTTAAAAAACCTGCCAGTGGTTTTACATTTAGCGTGTCTCAGTTTAGAAGTAACACATAAATATGTGAACCTCTGTTTATTAAGTTAACAAAAATTTTTCAAAAACTCGTCTTCTAGTTGGGGCCTTATTCATCTTTGTATGATTTTTTGTTGTTGTTGTTTTTAACCATATTGTCAAGTGTTTGGATACTCTACATTGGGGAAATTAACTAATGTAAAAAAAAACTATACTTTTCACTTCCTTTCTCCTTATTTTCTTAAACTTTGTGCCATAAAGAAGACTGACCGATATGACCATTTAGTGATGGGCTGTTGCATAAGCACTAGAAGCAAAGTCTTCCCCATTTCCTTACTGTGTTGCAAAGTTTTTCTTTTTCTTTTCACGGGCGCCTCCTGGTGGTCACACTCAGACAGTGTATTTAGTGATACTTCTGTTACAGTATTATAAAGCTTATGTGTTTACTAGTATGATTGAAAATAATTGTGATTCGGATTTCTGCTTTGTTGCTTTAGATCTTTAACTTCTCTAGCATCTTAATCTTCTCAGTTGTCTCAGATAACCTTGTATTCTCGTCTTCTAGCGTCATCGAGATAGGTTTTCTGGGACACCTGGGCAGCTTAGTCATTTGAGTGTCTAACTCTTGGGTTCAGCTCAGGTTGTGATTTCTGGGTCGTTAGGTGGAGTGTCCCATCGGGCTCCGTGCTCAGCCTGGAACCTGCTTGGAATTATTTCTCTACCTCTCCTGTTCTCTCCACCGTTCCCATACACACTCACTCTCTCTCTTTCAAATAAATAATCTTTTTTTTTCTTTTTAAGGATAGGTTTTCTTAGTTTGTTTTCTTTATACCTGAGGTCTGTAAACCATTGTGAACATGTGACCCATGGGCCTAGTCCCATGATCTGCTTTAAGAGGTTAATGGGCCCCTTCACAGTAGCCTCAATTTCCCTCTTGGCCCTCAGAGCCTAAAGTACTTCCAATCTGGCACTTTATCCCCTTCCCTGGGTCAGTCTCTCAGTGAGGGTTCTCTTCCCTTTGGGCGGGTCAGTTTGTGGTGACAATCCAGAATGCCCCAGAAGAAGCATGCCATGCAGGACCAGTGACAGGAGCATCTGTGCCTTCTTCGATTTGTAACTTGGAATTACAAGAGTCTTTGCCCTTTATTTTCACCTCCAGTTTCTTTCTTATACTGTATTCTCTTCACTTGACTTTTGAAAAATACTAATTGCTTTTAAATGTAAGTACTATATACAGTATATTTTGGGAACTGAGTTGGCGCTTTGTCTGATGTTCCCTTAGATATCATGTGGCCACCTGCATTGGTTCCTCTCCTATGAGGCCCGTGGAAGGCACAGTAGGGTGCCCTCTCTGGCCCTCACCCAGATCCCACCAGGTGACCGGTGGTGTCTTCACTTTATAGGCAGGCAATGGCTCCAGACTCAGGTAGCCAGCAAGAGAGGGGTGATGTTTGAGGAATGTTACGTATGTGGTGTATGAAGGGTATCTAGAGGCCAAATCCTGGATATTGGAAGTTTATCTTCTGTTATTAATTCTGATTGGGAAGAGTAGCTCTTTGTAGAAATTGAGAGGAAATGTGTCTGCTTTTACTAGCATCTAACTGCTTCTCATTGCCCCAGTGTTTGTTTAAATTTTCCATGGATGTTCTAGACTCTTGGCACATAGTGAGGGCACTGAGGCCCTGTACCATAGACTAATCATGGGAGCATCTCACAGGGGCAGATTGTGCTGACTTCGTGGTGATAGGCTTTTTCTCCTGTATTTTCCCTTTTTTGGTTGTCCATTTACAGCCTGTCAGCTCTTGAGGGCTGGGACTACGTTCTGTGTTTCGCGGAGTATCCGACGCTTGGCGTTGTGCCTGGCCGTGGTAGGTACCCAATTAACATTTGTCAAATAAATAGATGAATTGCAGGCTTGAGATTCATCACGACACCCGGGAGCTCTCAGACTAGAATTCAATTTCCCATGTTGTATCTCCAGTTTCCTATTAACCATGAATTTGGTCAGGCTCTGTGAGCCTCTCTTCCTCATACGTTACAGTGAGGGTCTTGTTAAGGTATTCTGATAACGACCTTGCTCGATCTATAATTTGTATATTGTCCACTTCCCGATTCTTTTTTTTTTTTTTTTTAATTTATTTACTTGACAGACAGAGATCACAAGTAGGCGGAGAGGCAGGTAGAGATGGGAGGAAGCAGGCTCCCTGTGGGGTGGAGAGCCCGACGTGGGGCTCGATCCCAGAACCCTGGGATCATGACCTGAGCCGAAGTCAGAGCCTTAACCCACTGAGCCACCCAGGTGCCCCCACTTCCCGATTATTTAGGAAAATATGCCCCCTGTTCCATCTAGCTTTTCTAGATGTCTTGGCCATCTCTGGTTGAAAGATGCATTTACTGTGAGTGGCTTCCTCCATCCCGTTGTCCATTTGCACCTTCCGCAGTCCATTCAGAAGGGTCATTTCAGGACAGGATCTGGTGACTCTGCAACCCCTGTTTTCTGGCACGGCAACTGTGGCCAGGGCAGAGGCACCCGCCCAGCCTGCTGTGGTCCTTCACAAGGAGGAAGCCTTGGGGTGTGGAGTGTTTCCATTTGAGTCGGGCAGTGTCTGCTTTGTGTTCGGGAACAGAGACTTGGCAGCTACGTTCCCTTGGACCGAATCGTCATGGCGCTTAACCTCTCTGTGCCTCACTTGCTTGACCTCTACGATGGGGCTGCTAATACAGCTACAGCCCACAGAGTTCCTCGGTGTAAAGTGGGGCATGGTGCCTGCGTCATGGTCAGTGCGATAGCAGTGACTTGCTGCTATTTCCAGTGTAGATTTTTGAGCTCTTTGCTCCCAAACCCTGTTGCCTTTACCATCTTCAGACATCACTGTGATCTGATTGTGGGTCTCTTTCCCCTGTGATGGGCGGCCCTTCGAGGGCTGGAACCATGTCTTACCATCCCGTTCGCAGTGCTTTACACAGTGGTCAGTCTGCTTGTATTTGTTGAACTCAGAGTTGAATTTGACCTCAGATGGTCAGCAAGGCCCGTTGAGGCTTGTTTGTCTTGGCAGAACTGCTGGGCCTTATCACAAGGCTGCTGCTGTGTTTCCATGACCCTCGGAGCCAAGCCAGCATTCAGTTTATCTGCGGCTCAGATGCAGAGCAGGTGTGTGTGTGTGTGTACACATATGCATGTGTGTATGTATATACATACACACATGCATATAGACATACATATACACACACACATACACACCATATGTACATACTCTGTAAGTAGCTTACACATTGGAAGTTAGGAAGGCAGAGTAAGGTGTGAAGAAGATAACATGAAACACTGGTTCTTGAGTAAAACAGAGATGTGAGGGTCAGCCTGTGTTTGTCCCTGGAGGTAATATCCGTGTGTCATGTCCGGAAACGTGCAGCTGGAATGGGCTTTCTCTTCTCTCTCAGGACTTGACAGGATCCGAACTCTACACCCAGGCAGCCAGTCTGCTACACCCCGTGGTTTATACTACCGCCGTCATTCTCCTCTTAAGCCTTCTGGCGGTCACCATCAGCTACATATACCATCACAGGTAAGAAAGGCCACTTGGTAAATGGGGGACTTCAAGTCTCAGGGGAGTTTATTTCACATGGAGTTAGGGTAAAAGGGACTTTAGAACTCTGCTGTCCCTCCAAAGGAAGAGTGGTTATTTCAGGACACATTCAGGGCTCCTTCAGTTCATGGAGTTCAAGACATAAGTAACGAGTCCATGAAATGGCAAATTCATCTTTTATAGCATTCAATCTGTTTGTATCTAGGAAAGAATATAGGAGGTATGTGTTGGGGGCTGGGAGGTGGAGCAGGGGGGCAGCAGCCGGTGGGTGAGGTGAACTGGAGACCTGTTACCTGTGGAGGTGTCTTCCAGAAGCTGACTGTGGTGGGACTTCTATTTTTGACTCTGTGCATGTTGTGATATTCTTTATGTTATAGATGGCACTCATAAGGAAGTTTGTGGCATTTAAGCATGGATATGGTTTCCGTTAATTGGAGGCAAAGCTACAGAAACTTTTATTTTATGGTAGGAAATAACAAACTAGAAGGATTTGCTAAGTAGAAATTCACTTTGCAAGAGGTTTTGCTAGAATGTATTTTCCTATATAAGTTGGACTTATATGGCATTTCTTGACATTTAGTTAAGAAACAAAAGGAGATTTTGATATTAAAAGAAAGAAAGACTTCAACATTTTGTTATGAAAGGCCAGAAGGAAATGTACTGGGCATTTAGACTGTGTTATCCTAGTAGGTCAGGAAAAGCAGAGATTGGCACCTTGCAGAAATCTCTTGGAAGCAAACAAGTAATCCAGCTGTCAAAAGACGTGGTGACTAGAGAAGCCCAGATATTTCTTATTATGGAGAATTTGTTTAGCCTTTAGTGGGTGCAGTAGTTCCATAAATGACTTGTCTTTTTCAGTGCATGAAGTGAAATGTTAAGAAACTGTATTGAGTTAAATGAGGTCTCAAATCCTGTGTGTGTGTGTGTGTGTGTGTGTGTGTGTGTGTGTGTCTAATCATGCATTTTAAGTAAAATGTTTAAGCATAAAACATCTACATTTGGCCTTTTATGCAGTTGGATTGCTAACTTGTGGTTGAATATCATAGCGTCCTGCTTCATATGAACTAGCCTGAATATTAATGTTTTTCCTTTTAACAGCTTGATTAGAATCAGTCTCAAGGGCTGGCATATGCTTGTGAACTTGTGCTTTCATATTTTCCTGACCTGTGTGGTCTTCGTGGGAGGAATAACCCAAACCAGAAATGCCAGTGTCTGCCAAGCGGTAAGTCAGGGTGAAAACCTGAAATGGGAAAAAATAATGGTATTAGAAAGTAGTTTCATGTTTTTTTTAACTATAAAAGGAAGCATGTTTTTTAAAGTTAAACCATGTATGTTCTTTAAAGTTAAACCAAGTATGTTCTTTAAAGTTAAACCAAGTGTCTGTCACTCACACGTTTTTTGAACTATTATTTCATAGCCGAACATGTGACTTAGGAGCTTGTCTCTTTATCCTTGGGAATTCACTGCTACTTGTTACATCTTTTATAATGCTAAACATTTACTTTTAAAAAGTTGTAAAACCCTGTCTTAGGCTAAGAGAAAAGTGGTATTTTCTTTGACAGTACGGTTTTATTTATTTATTTAAAGATTTTATTTATTTATTTGAGAGCGTATGAGCAAGAGGGTGAGCAGCAGAGGAAGAGGGAGAAGCAGGCTCGTCGCTGACCAGGGAGCTTGACTCGGGGCTTGATCCCAGGACCCTGAGATCATGACCTGAGCTGAAGGCAGATGCTTACCTGACAGACAAAGTCACCCAGGTGCCCCAATAGTAGGATTTTTAAAATTGTTTCACCTATTTATGGAAACAATAGGAATTTGAAAAGATTTAACTGTAAGATATAAAAATCAGAAACTTCCCAGGGCACCTGGGTGGCTCAGTCGTTACGTGTCTGCATTGGGCTTGGGTTATGGTCCCGGGATCCTGGGATTGAGCCCCGCGTCAGGCTCCCTTGCTCCATGGGAGCCTCCTTCATCCGCTCCCTCTGCCTGCCTCTCCCTCTGCTTGTGCTCTCTCTCACTGTCAAATAAATGAATAAAATATTTAAAAATAAATAAATGCATACATACATACATACCAGAAATTTTCCATGTATGGTAAATATGAAAAATTAAAAATAGTCAACTTTTAATTTCAAATAAATTATTATATATATATAGCCTCAGTGAACAGTATTCTTCTGGAACATGTGTAAAAAAACCAACTACTCAACGTGTGAATACACATAAAAAATTGTGCATATTTCCTCTATTCGTGTACTGTTTTCCATATGCATGATTGAAGTGGTGCCGTGTAGTCATTGAGTTCAGACTGCCTGGATTTGGGTCTTAGGTCTCCTTTGCTGTTTCTATGGGCAATTCATTTAACTTCTGTTTTAATTGCCAATAAAACGTAACAAAAGATTTACCTCTTCACAAACTTTTAAGTGTACGGTTTAATATTAAATAGAAGTGCAGTGTTGCACAGCACATTTCTAGAACTTTTTCATCTCGCATGACTAAAACACTGTGTTACCCCACCGTGTTACCTTCTGAGGCTTGATTACTTAGATACCTCGTCTAAGTGGAATTATGCAGTGTTTATCATTCTGTGACTGGCTTATTTCACTTGGCATAACGTCCTCAGGGTTCATCTGTGTTGTAGCATGGGACACGAGGTCCTTCCTTTTTAATGGCTGAGTAATATTCCATTGTATGGTTATACCAGCTCTTCTTTATCCATTTATCTGTTGATGGACATTTAGGTTGCTTCTGTCTCTTAGCTGCTGTGAACAATGCTGCAGTGAACAATGGGGTGCAGATACCTGTTTGAGATCCTGTGATTTCAGTGTTTAACTTTTCTGTGTTTTAGCTTTCTCACCCATAAATTGGTACTAACATTTACGTTGTTGTCAGATGATGTGATATATGTATGTGTGTGTGTGTGTGTGTTTATATATACGTGTGTGTGTGTATATATATATACACACACACACGTATATAAATCCTACAGGTAATTTACAGAGAAATGATTTGAAGTAATGGGAAGGTTTAGCCAAGAGTGAATATGAGTTTAACATACAACTACAGAAGTTGGATGCAGAAATGCAGCTATGAGAAAACATAATTAATGTCAAGATGCCATTTATATAGTAACGAATATCAAGTGCTAAGAAAAGATAAAAGATGTTCATGATTTACAGGCCAAATTGTAATAGCTATTTAAGAAGATGTAAATAAATGAAAGGTATACTAGGCCCAAGGACGGGAAGTGTTAATATCAGAAAGATGGCAGTTCTCTGAAATTAATATATACGTAAGAAGGGGGTTTTTCACAAAATACAATAAAATGATTTTTGAAATTCTGTTAAAAGCAAAGGATCCAAGATGAAGATAGCCAGGACCTTTCTGCAAAGGAAGAGGGGAGCAAGGTGACTGTCTTTCTGATCGTCAGAACTTGGGAGGCTCTCGTCATTAACATTGTAGCATTTGGTGTAGGGACAGAGACATGGACCAGCAAGTAGAATGGAGACTCCGAAGCAGCCCCATGTGGGACTTTGGTGTGAGACCAAGGTTTGCATGCTCTTCAGTGTGGGGAAGAGACACGTCTGTGCGGTGTAGAGGAGCTGGGGAAAATCCACGTGGGAAAACGTTACAGTGGATCTGTAGTCGTGCCTCGTAAAAATGTCAACTCTGCATGGATTAAAAAACTAGCATGGCCAAGCCAAAATGTTAAAATTCATATTAAAAAATACCACAGTCCTTGGGGTAGGGATTTCTTAAATACAACACTAAAAGGCATTGACTGGAAGAGAGATAATTTAACCAAATTAAAAATAAGAGCTTTTGTTAATTAAGATTCCTTAATGAAGGTGGAAAGACAAGCTAACAAATTGGAAGATGCTTTTCTTAATACATACCCCTGAAAGGGCACTGGAATAAAAAATACACAAAGAACTGTAATCAGTGAGAATGCCACAAACAGCCCAGTAGGAGAGGTGGTGAGAGTGAACAGGCTTTTCAGAGGAGAGGATAGGCAGAGTCCGTACGTACGGGAGAAGGTGCTCAGCATGACGGGTGGTCATGGAGATACAAATTAAGACAATGAGGTAGCATTTATGCCTTTTCTGTCAGCAAAAAATTGAGCTTGACAATGCCAAGTCGTGAAGAACATGTGGGTCCGCATGTTTTCTGCATCGTGGGTGGGAATGTTAAGCGGATGATTCTGGGAGGCTTTACGGTCTGAGGTTAAACACACACGGACCCTGGGACCCGGCAGCCCTGCTCCTGACTCTGAGAGTCCGCTCGCCCATATGTAACAGACGTGTGTCTAGGAGTATACGCGTGTCCATGAATATTCATAGCAGCACTGTGCCCAAGAGAGAGAACCTGGAGGCAACCCAAGTGCCCATCAGTGACAGTGAGTGAATAAACTGTGATATTATGCAACAGTCAAACTAATGAATTACAGCATCGTCTAACAATATGAGTAAGTCTTAGGAATATATGTGAAAAAATTAAGTCCCATAAATTACATCCACCCTGCTTTTTTTTAATAAAGCGAGAAGTAACTACAATGAAACAGCTCACTTTTAATGAAAATATGTAGATCCACTAAAACTGTAGAAGGAAAGCAAAGGGATGATAAACATAAGATAGAGAGTAATGATTCCCTTGGGGGAAGTGGATTATATTGTTTGATACAGGTTTTGGTCAAGGTCTTGCCTTTTGTCTTGCTGATAAATTCTTAGACACTTAGGAATAATAACTAATTAAATAAAAGCAGGACGTGCCTGGTCCGGCCACTAGAATGTGTCCTGAACCTAAGGTTGACAACTAATCCAGTGTCATACAGCTGACACCCAGCTTAAAATGAAGTGTGCAGAAGACTCACAGAAAGGATTCCAGCACAAAGAGTACCTGGTATACAGTAAGTGCTCAATGGGGAGTGGCTATTACTGCTACCATCACTACTGAAAAAATGCCCTCTCTGCTGTGCAGAGTATTTCTGTTGTAGGCCATTAGTATATCCCACTTAATTGGGGCGTATGAGAGGTCAGGTAGTGGGTTTCAAGTCAACTGAATCCATGCATAGAAGATAATCTGTTTTCTCAGTTACTACCCCCCACCCCCGATTCCTTTTCATCCTGTTTGTAGGTCTTGGTTTACTGTTACTGTTTGAAAGATACGGTCTCTCCCCTCCGTCCTCTCATTATCCTGTAGTGTTCATTCAGTCTCCATGATGCCTACAGCCCATCACAGTTGACTGGTGTTTACCTGTTTTCTGTCTCTGGACCCGACGCTCTGCAAGGAATCCCATCAATCTGATTCACCTGTGTGTATCCTAGGATCAGCACGGGACCTGACCCAGAGTGGGTGATACTAGATGTTTAGCAAATATTTATTGGGCAAATGGACAAAAATGGCCTCGGTTTACAAATAGTAGAAACTCATTTGACTCTGGAGTCATTTTGAGCAGAGGCTGTGGGGAGAGAGTGCGGCACATGGTGGTGGTCATGGGAGTCTCGGTTTTGTCTAGAAGTTTTCATTATTTTCACGAAGCAGACACATTGATTTCACTAAGGAAATGAACAGGAAGAGGCCATTGTGAAGAGGACTGCCTTTCATTGTCCTGAGTGATATTTTATACCTTTTCTAGAAAGCTTTAAAAGGAGGTGAATTTGTAGGGAGTGTTCAGAATCTCTATGTTGAATATCTGTGGCTTAAAGATGTATTTAATTTTTTTTTTAAGGGAAAGGCAAGGCAAGGCTTTTAGATGTTTTTACATGTCATTTTCTTCTGTTTTCCCACTGTTCTCCCTTTTATGAGAAACATAACACTCTTGCTGTTTCTGACTCAGAATGACTGGCTTCTCTTTGCTGTTGCGATAGTTCAGGTAGGTGCCAGCCAAGAGGGGAGTCAGTGGAAGGCAAGCAGCACTGGCCTGGGGTTCCAGACACTAGTAGGTAGGTTTTAATTCTGTGTCTGCCGGGATGACGAGTGTTGATGTAGGAAAGACTTTAGGGTTCGAAGCTGACAGCCAAGGAAGAATTCTTGAGACGTCTTTGGTGCAAGAAGGTGGTTTTATTAAAGCACAGGGACAGGCTCTGTGGCAGGACAGGCGGCACCGGGGCCATGAGGAGTGGTCCATTATATACTTTCAAGTTGGGTGGGGGTTAGGGACAGCAGAAGTCTCTAAGGACTGTTGGAAGCAAGATTTCTAGGACCTTGAGGGGACTAGCTATTGTTGGATTATTATTATTGTTACCGTCTGGTAAAGCCTTAGTTATGAGATCTTTTTTTTTTTTTTTAAAGATTTTATTTATTTGAGAGGGAGAGAGTACATACATGTATTACCAGGTGCTGAGGGGAGCAGCAGAGGGAGAGGGAGAAGCAGACTCCCCGCTGAGCAGGGAGGCTAATGTGGGGCTCAATCCCAGGACCCTGAGATCATAACCTGAGCTGAAGGCAGATGCTTGACCGACTGACCCATCCTGGCGCCTCCTTTGCTCATGAAATCCTTTAGATGTATATTGGTGGGTCACATACTTGGGAGATGATTGCCAACATGTATATATATTGGGTGGTAGAGATAAACGAAGTTTCCAAAGAAATTTTTCTATGTTAAAGTAGGGTTACAGGATCCCGGGGGTTGGGC
The DNA here is from genome assembly GCF_022355385.1 of Mustela nigripes. Classification (NCBI taxonomy): domain Eukaryota; kingdom Metazoa; phylum Chordata; class Mammalia; order Carnivora; family Mustelidae; genus Mustela; species Mustela nigripes. The sequence goes on along the minus strand of NC_081557.1, from coordinate 220,128,605 downwards.
CAAGCTTGCCTTTTGTCCTTAGCAAAGTGCTAACATCGAGGCAGCTGAGTCCCTAGAGCAATGTCTCTCTGCCTGTTGAGGGACTGGGCAGGGGGCTGGAGGTAGTAAGGAAGTATAATAATTTTTCTTCTGCCTTTGTTTTCCACAGCAGTATGATTAGTCACTCAACCTGGTAGTGGCTTAATGTTTCCTCTATAAAATAAGGGGTTGGGCTAGGTAACTTACATGATCATTAAGGTTCTTCTCGCTGAGCCCCATGTGCACCTATTAGAATCCTCACATGTGCATACCTTACATGCTTTTTTATGTGTGTACACATAATCGGTATAGTTTTATGTTTCTTATTTCCCTCCCAGAGCTCGTAAACTTTATGGAGGGTGAGAACAGCTTCTACGGTACTTTCCTCCCCACAGTGATGGGTTGAACTTGTTGCGGGTGCCGTGAGGCACTTTCCTTCCCACTCTGAGTCTTAAGTCTGCTCCTGGGGACCACGGGTGCGTTTTTGCAGGTCTGGACTCTCTTTTGCAGCAGGAGCTAAAGGAGAGCTGAGCAGCCGAGGGACAGAGTAGCCAGGGCTGTTGACTCCCGGTTGGAAGGGTCCTGGGTTCTGGGTCATGATGTGCAGCCAAATGATTGTGTGATAATTAATTTTCTGGTCCTTGGTTTCCTTACCGATGCAGTGAAAAGATTTGGCCGGATCTTACTTAAGTCACCGTGTTGCTCCACCACTCCATGATTTAATTTATTAAATCCAGAGCCGGCTAACCTTCTCTGCTGTCCTTTTGTGTCTCTTCTCCAGAGTTCTGCCATGGCACGTGAAATGCCTTGGGGACACTTAATCAGTGAGTTTTAAGACATTTTACTTGCCAACTACTTGCCGATGTGTTATCTTAACTTTCATATTAATCCCAGGAGGTACTTGTTACTCCTCTGTTTTACCAATACAGACATTGAGTCTTACGGAATTAAAACAACTTGTCTTAAATCACTAGGGCTGTTGGGTGGCAGAGGCGAGATTCAGATGCCAATGTCGCTGACTCAGGTGTCCTCCGTCCCTCCCCTGGGGTCATTGTGCTTCACTGTTTAGTGAGGACCAGCACTGCCTAATAGGGGCGTGGCTTTTGGAAACCAGCACACATGGGTTTGAGCTGCAGCCCTGCCACTGACCAGGTGATCTCCAGGGGATGATTGCATGCCTTGCTCAAGGTTAATGCCCTTCACTGAATAGTGACATCAGGAGGATAAAACGGAAGCACTTACAAATTGTCTTCATGCGTTTTGGGGCACAGAGTGGGCATTCAATAGTGGAAGCTGTTACTATTTTGCATATATTCATACGTGATTGTATGAATATAAAGATCATTTTTTTTGCACACTCACTATGCATGCTGTACTATCTTAGGGTTATTGGTGGTTAAAAATAGGATCGTTATAATGTCCGGTCACTAATTTGTGAGAGCTTATGGTTCAGTAACATGAAGTGCAACTCTCTAGGACAATTATTTTATTTTGCAGTTTTGGAAATTGATGTCCTGAGGTCAGGTGACTTTTTTAAAGTAATCATCTGTTGCGTTTAATTAATCATTTAAATTCCCTATGAATTGGATTCCTTATTCCCCAACTACACACTTTCCAATTGTGTATTTCTGATTTATGTGAAAGAAGTTTGACAGTGAGGTTGCATTTCAAGTGTCTGATGGAGAAAACAGTAGGAAATATCCCATTCCAAAAGAAATACCATCTCTGCCAGTTCTCTGCTTTCCCTTTATTCTGGTTCTTGTTGAATATCTGACGATTTGTTTACATGATGATTACTAGGTGACATCAGACCCCTAAAATTCTACTGTTGGTAATGATTTTGTTTGACTGAAGGCTTTTTATTATCTTTCAAGTGTGAACACTCTGGAAATTTTGAAATGCCTTAGAAAACACTTCAGAATCTAAAGGTTAAGTTTTCCCTCTTAGATCCAAAATCAAAAAATGCTCTATCTTGCACCGCCTGTGTTGAAAATGTTTTCACTCCTATTTTTTTTTTTTTTAAGATTTTCTTTATTTATTTGACAGAGAGAAAGATCACAGGTAGGCAGAGAGGCAGGCAGAGAGAGAGGGGGAAGCAGGCTCGCTGCTGAGCAGAGAGCCCGATGCAGGGCTCAATCCCAGGACCCTGAGATCATGACCTGAGCTGAAGGCAGAGGCTTAACCCACTGAGCCACCCAGGTACCCTTTCACTCCTTTTTTTTTTTTTTTTTTTTTAAAGATTTTTATTTATTTATTTGAGAGAGACAGTGAGAGAGAGCATGAGAGAGGAGAAGGTCAGAGGGAGATGCAGACTCCCCAAGGAGCTGGGAGCCCGATGCGGGACTCGATCCCGGAAGTCCGGGATCATGACCTGAGCCGAAAGCAGTCGCTCAACCAACTGAGCCACCCAGGCGCCCTCACTCCTATTTTTTAAACTAACTTCGCCGCTCGGTCTCGTTCTTCTGACCTCCGGTTCTGAGGAGCCTACCGTTTTGAGTCAATGTCAGGCATTTGTCTTGAACGTTTCCGTGTCTGTGTACCAGATTCATTTATAATATTTTTACTTCTAGTAATGGGTATGATTCCATATAGCCTCAGGTTTATTTTATGCTTTTTGTTCTACTTTTCTCTGTAAATACTGCTTTTAACCATACAGACAGTAAAACTAATAGAAACCAAGGAGCCACTTTTTTCCTAAAGAAGAAAATAACTATGAGTTTTCTAGTTTGGCCAAGCTGGATGCCCACTTCCCGGGTCAGAGCAAGAGTCACACTGGACAATGACTGTCCTCATTTTTGCCCTGCAAAATAAGACTTGGGATTTCATTTGCCTGAAAATGAACTCTGGGCTGCAATCTAAATGCTTTTATCACTGCTCTAGGTTTGATAATGTCAATCAGTCTGATTTTCTTGAGACCTGAGAGCCATCCTCTTAGAATGAAAAAAATTTGTCTTAAAGATTTTCATTAGAAGGATTTTACCTGTGGTAATTATAAAAAAAGAAATGATCGAGCAGATAGTAAGTAATTAGTCAGATAAGAAAGCTGAATAGTGTCCTTGATGCTCCAATGACAGATATACTTTTCCTAAAATGGATTTAAACCTTTCTTAGGTCCATATATAGCTTTGTCTAGAATTTTATCTCCAAATAGAGTTACTTCACACACAGGTCACCTGTAAACATGTCCTCCATCACCCCCTTGGGAAAGAAAGTTAGTGTGAGCACTACATTTATTGCAGATTTCCAGTATTTATTAGGTTAACCTGTTAACGTCTCAAATACTGTGCCCATACAGTCCCTACAGAAATGCTGGATTGAGATGGTTATTGCTGATATTCCCACTCTTCTAATGAGGAAAATTAATTTAGAGAGGTTACATTATTTACTTAAAAGCACACTTTGAATAAGTAATAATAAAAATATAGATATCATTTTTCTTGATTGCTTCTCATCTGCCAGTCAATGTGCTAAATGCTTTATGTAGATGATCTTAGCCCCACAGTACTTTCGTCTCCCTCTCTGTGGATGAATGAGGAAATAGTGCTTGAGATGTTACACACCTTTGCTGAGGTATCACAACAGATAAAGGGGGAGGGTCTTGGTTTTAGCACCAGATAGAAGTTTTGATTCTAGACCTCATTGTCTTACCAACAGTATATTATATTGCTGACCTACCGTTGCCATATATGAAAGTTCTGAATTAGAACAACTCAGGTCTGTCACACGAGGCTTGGTGTGCTGTGACTTCTGGCTACTCTTGCCCTCTGCCTTCCTCCTTAACACGGGCCTCAGAAACCGAACTCTGATTTAGAACATGGCATCTGAGAGAAACACACTTTTGATTTAATGTTGTCTAAGAGTCCATTCCATGAGGTATGAAGGATTATCTTGGGTGTACATTTTATGTGGTCTGCGGGCCTCCTAGATTCAAATGTTGGTTTGTTCTGTGAGAGCACCTCATCCTCTGTTCTATGTCTGTTTGGATACTTTGTTTCATTAGGGGGCAGAGGAATCCGTCTTTAGGATATACCTTCATACGGTTTTTGAGTTCTGTTTTCGAAAGTTACATACCAGGTATTTTTGGTAAACCTTGGAGGCAACTATTACTGGGGAATGTTTTTTTTCCTTTAGTTTATATATTCTTCAATCTTCTTTCTAGGTTGGAATAATTCTTCATTATTCCACCCTTGCTACAGTACTATGGGTGGGAGTGACAGCTCGAAATATCTATAAACAAGTCACTAAAAAGGCGAAAAGATGCCAGGATCCCGATGAACTGCCACCTCCACCAAGACCAATGCTCAGGTATCTAAGATCTTTGTTTATTATATTAAATGTCCACTGAACCATTGAGGTGAAGTTACTTTAAATAAAACAAAACAATGCTGAGTAAATTTTGGAAAGTCCAGAAGGGACTTTGGAAGCTGGGCTTCCTGGGTTTGAGTACTGGCTGCGTAGCTTTGCAGCTGGAAGCCTTCGTGAAGTTCTCCACCCTTTCCCAGCCTCTCTCCCTCATCTGCAACGTGGGAATAAATAAGTGCCTTAAGGTGGGACTGGCCGTCTAACAGGCTCTGAGAAAATATTCGCTGTTTTTATTTCCTTAGAGGTCATGTTGGAGATTTTAATCTCCATAAGTATGTTTCAATTTAATTATTCTCTACAAAAGACAACACAGTTTTGGAGTTACACTCTTCTTCCCAACTGTAATAAATAATGGATTACCGGGCTGGATGAGTAAAAATTGACCAGTGCCCACCTTGTGGATCCACCGCTGGCTGTGTGGCTGGCACTGGGCCAGGCACCCAAGCCGCCCTGCCTCTGAGGAGTTTACAGTCTGCTTGAGGAGACCGTGAAGAAGCCCCTCAGGGCGGTGTGGGAACTGTAGCAGGGATAGGTTCTTATGAAAGTGCAAACAAAGGCGCCCTTAATTTGGGGCGATGGTGGGTATTGGGAAGTATTGACCATTAGGGATGACCTTCCTGAGCGATTAGGGCAAAGGGGAGAAGCGATGCTGCAGACACAGGATTACGTGGAGACCTGAAGGAACTTGGAGAAATAAACTTTGGCTGGAACCAGGGTGAAAGCTCCGTGTCAGGCCTGTGGGAACCGTGTGAAAATGTGGGGCTCCGTGGAAGACTTTTATCTCAGGGAGTGGCTGGACGAGGTATCTTTCTAGAAGGACAGCCCTGCATTAGGACGCCATATAAACTGGAGAGCCTGAGGATAAGGAATTCTGCTGAGGTCGTTTGGGTGGTCCGCGTGAGGACTGAAACCACAACAGTTCCCCTCATAGAGAATGGAGGGGGTGCATGTTCAGGACACTTGAAGCAGCCTCTCTGGGATGGATGACCAGTTAGATTTAAAATTGTGGGAGGGAGAGAAATTCAAAGATGGTTTCAGATTACTCTCGTTCACCAAGGGCACCTTAGCACATGGCACTTTTACCGTCTGAGAATATGGAAAATGTAGAATGGGGGGCAGGGAGGGTACATGCAGAGGAGGTAGGCTCACTAGTTCTTTCTGTGAGTAGATTACATTTTTGGAAACAGGGTGCTCCACGGGGAAGACGTGTTAGGCGTTTCGGAAACAGCATAGGATATGTTCTCACATGTAGTCACTGAAGCAATGATGATGAACCAGATGTCACAGGGATAACTTAGCATGGTCCTTGGACCAAAATGACATTTAGTAGATGGGCCATAGCCAATCAAGGGAAGAACTGAAAGAGAACACCCGAGAGCATACAAAATTCAGGGGGCGAGTGGTGCGTGGACGACGGGCGGCAACAGGCACGCTCGGCCACAGAGTCAGATTATAGGACTCTATTCGACACCTCTGTCCCTGGCCTTAAAAGAACCGAGAGATGGTGTTTGAAGAAGAGGTTTGGGGATCCCACCCTCCTTCCTGTTAGGTTCCGAGGGGGGAAAAAAAGAAAACAAAAAACCAAAAAACACAAAAAACACCAAGCACAGGTGTTAAATCCCCAATGCTATCTTCAGCCAGCCAACTCAGGACTCGGGCTGTGTCTCTAGAAGTGGCAAATGCAGAGTTAGGATTATGACCCAGCCTGGGAGGAACTGGCCAGGGCACAGAGTCCCTACTAACTCTTTTCAGAGAGCTCAAAGAAGCTCTGGCTGAGAAAGGATGTTTCTCTGGTAGGACCTGCCACCACTTTGTCTCCCTCTGTTATTATGGCACCGTCATTTTTTTCTGCTGTCCCCAGTGTGTCCACGGGAGAGGGTCAGGAAGGGCCTGCGCACGTGTGTAGCTGCTGGGACCTGGCACCTGCTTTACCTGAGTGACGAGGGACAAGCATACACAGCGGTAGGGTGTCCCAGAACACGCAGGCTTAGCCAGACATTAAGAAACAATTAATGTCATGTGTTTAGTCTGAACTATGGCACAGCAAGACATTCAAGTCTACTTGGTAATGGGCTGACTTTCTGGTTGGAAGGCAGTTCCGTCGGCAAGAAAAGAATGAAAACCTTACCTGCAGTAGCCTGTCTTGTCCACAGGGTGGCAGAAGCTGACCAGCTTTCCTTCAGTTGGAAACTTGGTAGCCTGTTCTTTAAAAAAAAAAAAAAAAAGAGCTATCCAAACAAAAATTTTTTAAAAATTTCAGAAACTTATTGTTAACCTAACAGCCTCCAAAAGTTAATCTCCAGCTTGTTAATGGGGATAGGAATAATAATGAGTCACGAAGGAAGGGCTTTTGCAGGACAGGGATACTGGGATGTGTACACCCTGATAACTTGGGAGTGATGAGCTGATATTTGCATTATTCCTCCTTCCAGGTTTTACCTGATCGGAGGTGGCATACCCATCATAGTCTGTGGCATAACGGCTGCGGCAAACATCAAGAATTACGGCAGTCGGCCAAATGCACCCTAGTGAGTGTTTTGTGTTCTCTGTGTACCTGGACCCGATTGCTTCCCTTTTTAATGATTTTCCCAGGCCCTGACTTGATTGCACTTTCTGGAACAGCTCGTTGGTGCGTTGCCTCTGACCCGGTTTCTCGTCTTCTCTTCTAGCTGCTGGATGGCCTGGGAGCCCTCCTTGGGAGCCTTCTATGGGCCTGCCAGCTTCATTACCTTCGTAAACTGTATGTACTTTCTCAGCATATTCATTCAGTTGAAGAGGCACCCTGAGCGCAAGTACGAGCTGAAAGAGCCCACGGAGGAGCAGCAGCGGCTGGCGGCTGACGAGAACGGCGCAGGGCGTCGCCAGGACTCGCTGTCTCTGTCTCTCGTCTCCACGTCAGCACTGGAAAATGAGCACACGTTTCATTCTCAACTGCTGGGGGCCAGTCTCACCTTGCTCTTCTATGTCGCCTTGTGGATGTTCGGGGCCTTGGCCGTTTCCCTGTATTACCCTCTGGACTTGGTGTTTAGCTTCTTTTTTGGGGCCTCGTGTTTAAGCCTCAGTGCCTTCATTGTGGTTCACCACTGCGTGAACAGGGAGGACGTTAGACTCGCATGGGTCATGACCTGCTGCCCCGGCCGGAGCTCCTACTCCGTGCAGGTCAACGTGCAGCCCCCCAGCTCCGGTGGCACCAACGGAGAGGCCCCGAAGTGCACCAACAGCAGCGCCGAGTCCTCGTGCACCAACAAGAGCACGTCGAGCTTCAAGAATTCCTCCCAGGGCTGCAAACTGACGAACCTGCAGGCGGCCGCGGCCCAGTGCCACGCCAACGCTCTGCCCTTGAACTCCGCGCCTCAGCTCGACAACAGTTTGACAGAACATTCGATGGACAATGATATCAAGATGCACGTGGCGCCTTTGGAGGTTCAGTTTCGCACAAACGTGCACCCGGGCCGCCATCATAAAAACAGGAGTAAAGGACACCGAGCGAGCCGACTCACAGTCCTCCGAGAATACGCCTATGACGTCCCAACAAGCGTGGAGGGCAGTGTGCAGAACGGCTTCCCTAAGAGCCGGTCGGGCAGTAACGAAGGACACTCGAGGAGCAGAAGGGCGTACTTAGCCCACAGGGAGAGACAGTACAACCCCCCGCAGCAGGAGAGCAGCGACGGCTGTAGCACACTCCCCCAGAGCAGCAGAAATTTCGAAAAGCCCATTTCAAACAGTAGTAAGAAAGATGCCTTAAGGAAGCCAATTGTAGTTGAACTTGAAAGCCAGCAGAAGTCTTACGGACTCAACTTGGCTGTCCAGAATGGACCAGTCAAAAGCAACGGGCAGGACGGCCCCTTGCTGGGTACAGAGAGCACTGGCAACGTTAGGACCGGGCTGTGGAAACACGAAACTGCTGTGTAGCAGTGGGGGAGCTGGGGGGGGGGGGAGTGGTTCTGAGGCAGAAACCCAACAAACTGTGAGCTTCACATTCCTTTAAGCTACGAACGTGTGCAAACGGTTTACAGCCACCTTAGGGATTCGAAACAGTTTTGAATAAACTTCTACATTTGGGATTTTACATATTTTATATCCCCCGATTGTTGCTTTTTTTTTATGAATTAAAAAAGAAAAGAAAAAGCCCTCCGAGCACTGTTTTAGTTGTAAAGCACCAGCAGGACTTGGAGAATCTGAAATGTAGTTTTTTGGAACCTGTTCTATCTACTTAACATTTCAGGCTTGTATTTAATACAATAAATAGGTGTTTGTCCTTGTGTCAGTCTTACATTTTTGTGTTTTATAAGGGAGGCATGTAGTTCTAACTATATTTACACATGGGGATATCTTAATGAGAACTATATGTAAAACAGTTCTCAGACTTTCACATAATTAACTCCAGCGATTATGACCTATAAATCAAAGCTTTTTTGGGTGGATGTATTTTATAAATACAGTTTTAAATGCTACAAGGTTTTTTTAAAGATCTCATGGAATGTTGTTTTTTTTTTTTTTTGGAAATCAAAATGCCTAAAAAGCTCTTTCTAAATCGCCTTACTTTGCTGTATCACTTCAGTCCCATTAATATTGTTTTGTCACTTTTGTGGCTTTTCAGTGATTTATATTTTGGTTTAATTTTGTTATACATTCTGCACATCTGTTATTCTTGAATGTAAGGGAGGAGCAACCATAAAAGTAAGAATCATACTCACTTATTCTGAGTTCTTCAGTACTGGCCATTATGTTGGCTCTTACCCTGCTCTTAAATAGAGCTCCTCAGGTTTATGCTGAAGTACTCATCTTTCAGTTGCTTTCAGAGGGCAAAAACTGCCCTGATCCAAATGTTGTCATTGGTGTTGATTCACTGCAGTCATCAAACATCCCTGGTCCCTAGTCTCACTGGAGCCCATCTCTGAAATTTTGTTTTGCCTTTTTTTTGTTAAAGTTATTTAATATGTTGCATTTTAAAAACAATTTTAATGTCAGTATAGTTAATATGCACTGTTACAGTACTTTACATTAGTATATATTACTCAACACATGTCATAATAAATGTGCTCTTAATCCCCTTCACCTGTTTCACCCATCCCCCACCTCCCGTTTGGTGACCATCAGTTTGTTCTCTGTAGTTAAGAGTCTGTTTCTTGGTTTCTCTCTCATTTTTAATTTGTTTGCTTGTGTTGTTTCTTAAATTCTGCATATGAGTGAACTCACGTGGTGTTTGTCTTTTTCTGACTGACTGACTTTGCTTAGCATTATACTCTCCAGATCCATCCATGTCATTGCAAATGGCGAGATTCCGTTGTTTTTTAAGGCTGAGTAATATTCTGTGTGTGTGTGTGTGTGTGTGTGTGTGCGCGCATGCACGCGCTTGTACATACCACCTCTTCTTTATCCATTGATCTATTGATGGAAACTTGGACTGCTTCCATAATTTGGCTTTTAAATAATGCTACAAAAAACAGAGGGGTGTATATATGTATCTTTTAATTAGTGTTTTCATATTTTTTCATATTCTTTGGATAAATACCCTGTAGTGGAATTACTGGTTCACATGGTAATTCTATTTTTACTTTTTTGAGGGTCTCTGTACTGTTTTCCATAGTGGCTGTACCAGTTTGCATTCCTACCAGCAGTGCACAAGTGTTCTTGTTCTCCATATCCTTGCCAATACTAGTTATTTGTTGTGTTTTTGATTTTAGCCATTCTCACAGGTGTGAGGTGACCTCATTATGGCTTTGATTTGCATTTCCCTGATGAGTGATGTTGAGCATTGTTTCATGTGTCTGTTGGCCATCTGCATAAATTCTTTGAAGAAATGTCTTCATGTTTTCTGCCCATTTTTAAATTATTTTTATTAACATATAATGTGTTATTTGCCCCAGGGGTACAGGTCCGTGAATCATCAGGCTTACACATTTCACAGCACACACCATAGCACACACCCTCCCCAATGTCCATAACCCCACCCCCCTCTCCCTATCCTCCTCCCCCCAGCAACCCTCAGTTTGTTTTGTGAGATTAGGAGTTTCTTATGGTTTGTCTCCCTCCCAATCCTGTCTTGTTTCATTTTTACTTTCCCTACCCCCCCAACCATCCTGCCCTGCCTCTTAAATTTCTCATATCAGAGAGGTCATATGATAATTGTATTTCTCTTCTGCCCATTTTTTAAATTGTATTCTTTGTGTTTGGGGGTTGAGTTGTTTCAGTTCTTTATATGTTTTGGATATGACCCTTTATTGGATTTATCATTTGCAAATACTTTCTTCCATTCAGTAGGTTGTCTTAGTTTTATTGATTCTTTTGCTATGTAGAAACTTCTTATTTTGATGTAGTTCCAGTAGTTTATTTTTGCTTTTGTGTCCCTTGCCTCAGGAGAAATATCTAGAAAAATATTGTTATGGCTGATGTTGGAGAAATTACTATCTCCGCTCTTTCTAGGATTTTTGTGGTTTCAGGACTAACATTGAGGTCCTTAATCCATTTTGCATTTATTTTTGTGTATGGTGTAAGACAGTGGTCCAGTTTTATTCCTTTTGCATGTAGCCGTCCAATTTTCTGAACACCATTTGTCGAAGAGACGGTCATTATCCCATTGCATATTCTTGTCTCCTTTGTTGAAGATTAATCAACTATATAATTGTGCATTTTTTCTAGACTCACTGTTCTGTTTCATTGATCTTGGGTCTGTTTTTGTGCCTGTGACCTACTGTTTTGATTACTACAGCTTTGTAGTGTATTTTGAAATTTGGGATTGTGATTCCTCCAGTTATGATCTTCCTTTCCAAGATTGCTTTTGTCTGCCTACTTGTGATCTCTGTCAAATAAATAAAATCTTTAAAAAAAAAAAAGAAAGATTTCTTTTGCTCTTGGGATCTTTTGTGGTTCCAAACAAATCTTAGGAGTCTTTGTTCTAGTTCTGTGAAAAAAATGAAAAAAAATGCTGTTCATATTTTGATAGGGATTGCATTAAATCTATGGATTGCTTTGGGTAGTATAGACATTTTAACAGTATTTGTACTTCCAATCCATGAACGTGGAATATCTTTCCTTTTGTTTGTGTCATCTTCAGTTTCTTTTGTCAGTGTTTTACAGTTTTCAGTCTATAGATCTTTTGCCTCCTTGGTTAAGTATATGCTTAGGAATTTTATTACTATTATTTTATTACTATTATTACCTTGGTACAATTATAAATGGTCTCTTTTAAGATATTATTTATTTATTAGAGAGCACACACAGCAGGAGGAGTGGCAGAGGGAGAGGGAGAAGCAAGCTCCCTGCTGAGCAGGGAGCCAGACATGGGCTGCATCCCAGGAGTCCCGGATCATGACCTGAACAGAAGGCAAATGCTTTACCCACTGAGCCACCCAGCTGCCCCTGGGATTGTTTTCTTAATCTCTCTTTCTGCTACTTCATTTTTATTGTATAGAAATGCAATGGGTTTCTGTGTATTGATTTTGTGTCCTGTGACCTTGCTGAATTCATTTATCAGCTCTAGTTATCTTGTGGAGTCTTTAGAATTTTCTTTATCTAGTATCATGTTATCTGCAAATAGTGAAAGTTTTACTTCTTCCTCACCAATTTGGATGCCCATTATTTCTTTCCGTTGTCTGATTGCTGTGACTGGTATTTTCAGTACTGTGTTGAATAACAGTAGTGAGAGTGGACATCCTTGTCTTCTTGTTTCTGACCTTAAAGGAAAAGTTCTCAGTTTTTCCTCATTGAATATGATGTTAGCTATGGATTTTTCACATAAGGACTTTGTTATGTTGAGATATGTTCCCTGTAAACCTTTGTTTTGAGGTTTTTTTTTTTTTTAATCACAAATGGGTATTATACTGTTATAATAATCACATGATTTTTATCCTTTTTCTTGTTGATGTGACTTATCATGTTGATCAACTTCTGAATATCAAACCATGCTTGCCTCTGAGGAATAAATCCTGTTTGATCATGGTGACTGATTTTTTTTTTTTTAATGTATTCTTGGGTTTAGTTTGCTAACATTTTGTGAGGATTCTTGCATCCATGTTCATCAGAGAGATTGGCTCAGAGTTCTCCTTTTGTGCAATGTCTTTATCTGATTTGGTATCAGGGCAATGCTGGCCTCATAGAATGAATTTGGAAGCTTTCCTTCCTCTTTCATTGTTCGGAAAGGTTTGAAAAGAATAGCTATTAACTCTTCTTTAAACGTTTCATAGAATATACCTGTGAAACTGTCTGACCCTGGTCTTTTGTTTCTTGGGAGTTTTTTGATTACCAATTCAGTGTCATTGTTGGTAACTGGTCTGTTCAAATTTTGTATTTCTTCCTGGTTCAGTTTTGGTAGGTTTTATGGTTTATCCATTTCTTCTAGTTTGTCCCATTTGTTGGCATATAATTTTTCATTACATTCTTTTATAATCCTTCGTATTTCTGGGGTAGTATTATTTTTCTTCTTTCATTTCCAGTTTTATTCATTTAAATCCTTTCTTTTCTTTTTTCTTATTCTGGCTAAAGATTTATCAATTTTGTTGACCTTTTCAAAGAACCAGCCTGTGGTTTCATTGACCGGTTCTATTGTTTTTGTGTTTTAGTTTCTATTTAGTTTACTTCTGCTCTAATCTTTATTATTTCTTTAATTCTACAGTTTTGGGGTTTTGTTTGTTCATCTTTTTCTAGCTTCTTTAGGTGTAAGGTCAAGCTGAATTTTTTCTTACTTCATGATGTTGGCCTGTAAACTTCCCTCTGTTGCTATAAACTTCCCTCTTAGAACAACTTTAGCTGCATCCGAAGATTTTGGACCATTGTTTTCTTCCTAATTTGTCTCCATGTATTTTTGATTTTGTCTTTGATTTCTCAGTTGACCCATTCATTGTTTAGTAATATGTTCTTTAACCTCTTTATATTCTTTCCAGATTTTTTCTTGGGGTTAATTTTTGGTGTCTTAGTGTTGTATTAAAAAAAAAAAAACACATGTTATGACTTTTGATCTTTTTCAATTTGTTGAGATTTATTTCGTGGCCTAGTATGTGATCCATTCTGGAGAATGGACCATGTGCACTGGAAAAAAATGTGTATTCTGCTAATTTAGGGTAGAATGTTCTGAATATATCTGTTAGATCCATGTGGTCCATTGTACCATTCAAAGCCATTGTTTCCTTACTGATTTTCTGTTTGAATGATCTGTCCATTGATGTGAGTGTGGTGTTAAAATCCTCTACTATTACTGTATTACTACCTGTTTATGTTTGTAATAGTGCTTTATGTATTAGGGTGCTCCCATGTTAGGTGCATAACATCTATGATTGTTATAGCCTCTTGTTGGGTTGTCCCCTTTATTATTATATAGTGCCCTTCTTTGTCTCTTGTTACTTTGTTTTAAAGTGTGTTTTATCCAAGAATTGCTACCCTTTCTTTTTACATCCATTTGCATGATAAATGTTTCTCCTTCCCTTCACTTTCAATCTGCAGGTGTCTTTAGGTCTGAAATGAGTCCCTTGTGGGCAGCATATATATGGGTCTTGTTTTTTATCCATTCCATCATCCTGTGTCTTTTGATCAGAATATTTAGTCCATTACATTCAAAGTAATTATTGATAGGTATGTACTTACTGCCATTTCGTTATTTGTTTGATGGTTGCTTTTGCTGTTCTTGCCCTCTTTTCTCATGGTTTGCTGTCTTTATTGATAGACTTGGATTCTATTCTCTCTCTCTCTCTCTTTCATTTGTTTTTTGCAGCTCTGTTACTGGTTATTGATTTGTGGTTACCATTAGATTTGTGTATAATTACACATAGTAGTCTATATTAAGTGAAGGTCACTTAGGTTTTAACCTCTATTTTTACTTCTCTCCTCTCCCACATTTTAGGTATTGGTATTATACTTCACATCCTTTTATTTTGTGAATTCTTTTGTTTTGTGAATTCCTTGACTGATTTTGGTAGCTATACTTGTTTTTATTGCTATGTGCTTCCTACTTTACTTACTCCTACTTACGGTTTTTCCCTTTCACTCAAAGAGTCCACTTTACATTATTTGTAGAGCTGGTTCAGTGATGATGAATTTCTTTAACTTTTGTTTGCCTGGGAAATTCTTTTCTCTCCTTCTATTCTGAATGATAGCCTTACTGGATATAGTATTCTTAGCTGTAAGTTTTTTACTTTCAGCACTTTGAGTATATCATGCCACTTTCTTCTGGCCTACAAAATTTCTGCTAAAAAATCAACTGATAACCTTATGGGGTTTCCCTTGTACATAACTGCTTTTTTTTCTCTTGCTGCTTTAAAATTTTTCTCCTTATTACTACTTTTCGCCATTTAATTACTATGTCTTAGCGTAGATCTCCTCAGGTTAATTTGGTTGGGGCCTCTCTGTACTTCCTGGATCTGGATTTCTGTTTCCTTCCCCAAATTTCAAAGTTTTCAGGTATTAGTACTTCACCTAAAATTTCCACCCCCTTTTTTCTCTTTCCTCCTTCTGAAATCCCTATAATACAAATGTTATTACACTTACACTTGTTGGTGTCACTGAGTTCCTTCAGTCTGTTTTCATTTTATATTTTTTCCCCTCTCTCTTCTATTCAGCTTTGATTGCTTTCCATTACTCTGTCCTCCAGGACACTGGTCTGCTCTTTGAATTCCTCTAGTCTACTGTGTGTTCATCTAGGGTATTATTCATTTCAGCAAGTTCTTCATCTCTGGTTCTTTTTTGTTTTCTCTCTTTATGAACTCACTGAGGTCATATAGTCTTAAGTCTAGTGAGTATCTTTAGGAACATTGCCTTAAATTCTCTGGCAGGTATATTACTTACCTCCATTTTGTTTAGCTCTCTTGCTGTCATTTTGTCCTGTTCTTTCATTTGGGACATACTCCTTTGTTTCCTCATTTTGTCTAACTCTGTTCTCTATGTTAGGAAAGTAAGCTATGTCCCCTGCTCTTGAAAGCATTGGCCTTATGAAAAAGAGTTCTGTAGGGTCCTCTAGTATAGTGTCCCCTGTTATTCAGAACCTGGTGCTTCAATTATCTGCAGTGGTTCCCTTTGCCTGTTATGGGCAGGATTTGGTCCCTGTGTTAGTGGGCCAGTGTGGGGCCACCTTGGGCTTAAGTTGAATCAGGCCAGTTATTTGCCAGAGTTATAGTCATGCTGAACTGCTGGGTGCTTTCCCTATCTTGTCCTAGAAGTGTTCAATGTGAAACAGGGCCTGCCATCAGACCTGATGTCTGCCACCAGCCCATTGCAGTCAGACCAGTGTGTGTAGTTATCTTCCCCTCTCCCTTGGGCAGGGGTCACTTCGGTGTGGTGCTGGCCCGTCAGGGCTGCTGGCATGCTGTCAGGCTTGTGGCACTGCTTTGTATGGGCTCTAGACAGGAGTAAGTGGAGGGGGTTCATTGGCAGAAAACATGGTATTGGGGCACATAGTACCAGTAAGGTCTGCCTTGGTCCCCTGTGGGAAGGTCAGGCGGAGGGAGTGGATCTGTAGAAGCATGGCAGGTAGAGGGGAGGTCGGGTGGGCTTGTGGTGTTAGCAGGTCTTGTGTGGGTCTGCTGTGGTAGGGGAACTTTTCTGTACCTGGCTGGAGGGGGTGTGTCTGCAGGAGAACATCGGGGTGGGGCATGGTGTCAGCAAGTTAGGAAGTGAATGTTGACACTATGCTGGTTCTCACAGATGTCCATGTGTCTAGAATGAGGTGTGGGGGGGAGGGCGGACATGGCACCTGCCAGCCCCTTTTTTCTGGAGAAGTCTCCCAAAGATCCCAGGTCCTCCAGCACATGCTCTGAGGTTAGTAAACAAATCTATCTCCTGTATGCCCCAGGAATGTTTCATACTGCTGCTTCTATGCTGCATCTCCATGGGGCTGTTTGCTGTACTGTCTCTTTCACAGTGGTAGGAATTCCATCCTCTGCTGTCTTGGATTAGAGCCTGCTGATTTTTTAAGTTCTGGGTGTTAAGCCCTGCTGAATGTAAGAACTCAAGAGATTTGGTCACTTGGTTTTCAAAGCCAAACATTATGGGAATTCATCTTTCCCATGCATACTTCCTGGGTTGAAAGTCTGCTTCTCTCTTCTCTCTCCACCTGTGGTGCCCCTTCCTCCTGGGGAGAATCCTGCAGGTTTAACTCCCAACCTTGTCTCTGCCCTTCCTACCCTTTTCAGTGGGTCCTCTTCTCTACATTTGGCTGTGGAGAGTCTGTCCTATCCGTCTTTGGGTTATCTTCTGGGTTATTTACACTGACCTGGCTGTTACCTGGTTGGGTCCATGGGATAGGGAGAGCTTAGGGTCCTCCCACACCACCTTCTTCCCTGAAAGTTCATTCCTACAACTGCTTTGAAGATCAGAATGGGTCTGCCCTGACTCTATTATGCATCCATGCCCTCAGGCAAGACAACACTGGAGAAGTGAGGCACACAGCTCAGATCTGTGACAGCTAACTAAAGGTTTGAATCAAATCAGATTCAAAGTATACATTCAAGAAATGCTGAGAGTCAAGCTTAGCTTGATACCTGAGATGTACTGTTTCACTTAGAGTAATTCTCAAGAGACCTCAGAGTGTGAATGTTCACTTGTCATTGGATTACTGCATTAGACATTATTTTGCTTTGTAATAATAAAACTGGTAGTTCTGTTTAGCCTTTTGTCAGATATTAAAGACACTTTTGTTTTTGTTAGGGGAAACAAGGAAACCAAATGGATAGACTTGATACTTGCATGCTGAACCTCTGCCTGGCCCAGGGTCTCCAGGGAAGTTGATGTATATGTGTAGGATAATGTTCAGAAATAACAAAGATAAACTAGTAAGAGATGGAGTGAATAATGCTTATTTCCTTATCACTGTTTTAATTTTGCCCTTATATTTTGCAGAGCATTCTTACAATATTTGACCTCTTTTTCTGACCCATAGGTCGACTCCATATAGACAAAGAACTTTGTTCCTCTGCTTTTTCCTACCTCTTCACAGGAAGTGAGGAATTTCCCTTCCTGGACACATTGGCCATTCCGTAAGCATCTGTTAAACATAACTTTTTGTAGGTAATAGAAGACAGGAAACCTGGGCCTAGGAGAGGGGTGGAAGACAGGAAAAAAACCCAATACTTGGAATAAAATGAAGATTCCATTAAAAATATTTGGAGTGTGTTGATATTCAAAGCATAGAGAGTGGGGAGCATTGACTTTATGCTTTCCACACAGTATTTGATGGAATCTGAATGTTATGTTTGTGTATAGGATATGAAGAACACATTGTATCCCCCCACCTTTGTCATTTATGATTTATGGCTCATTGCTGGATGAGGTTTCTCTATTTTTCATAGAACCATAAACTGTGAAGAGGTGTTTTGGTTTTCTCAGAGATTGGCTAATTCATTTTCCCCATTTAAAATTTTTGGCATCTGGGCCTCAAAGAATTTCTGACTTGAACGTGCTGGCCAGTTATGCTCTAGTGTCTAGGAGCAGGACCCATCTCTGATGTGGTCACCACACTTGGCAGCACATGGCCTTGCTTCCCTGGAGGCAATGACTTGGGCTCTGCAGGTTTTTATGATCTATAGTTTAACAAAATCTTCTCATCCCTGTTATTTCTTTTGAGTTTTAATTTCATAATGAGTTATAATTGGTCATGTCCTGCTCAAGAAAATGCATGTGATTTATTATTTTATTCCACGAAAGGTTTTTTAATCCTATGGTCATGCACTGTATAATATAACATAATAAAGTGATGTTATTTACTAGTGTTAAATGCTAGCCTATGTTTTTAGGGTAACAGTTAAAAATCAGGTTTGTGCTTAAGTATTTCTGTGATGAGATTTATATAAGTGTACAAATGTATATTAATATTTCAGGTCAAAATAGGTAGCAATTAATTAATTTAGAAATTTGGGATTTTTTGCACATGCAATTTAATGTAGCTCTGCACCCATATTCAATATATTTATATAAATGTAATTTATGAACAGATGGCAATTTATATATAGATGCTGAGGCTTACATTTTGCTTATTATTGAAAAATTAGAAAGTTAAAACATGCAAACCTACGTGTTTCAGGTATTGAGTTCAGAATGCCCAAGCTGAAGTTGATTGAGACCATAAAAAATGCGAAAGTAAGAAAAAATTAACTGAAAACATTTCAGCCAGGAATTAAACTAAATCATCAAGAAAAGTAAGTCCTTCAACAGCAATCCAAATATTAAAACAATTGTTAATTCTCTTTCTTTTCAGATTCCCAGAATCATTTAATTATTTTAATAGTCACTCCAGTGCTTTTATCTGAAAAATTATTTGATTATTTATAGCACTTAGGATAGTGTTTCCCAAACTTGGGTCATTCATCACTCTCGCCAATTTTGCCATACTTCTCCAACATTTATATTAATACTGGCATGTGGGTCTACTCACTTTTTTTTCCAGCAAAATACAAGTGATGATAAATCCAATACATTTATTTATATCAATGAAGCCTACTCCTCTGGGAGAATTTGTAACTGTTTATTTTGTGTACTCTAGTCACTCTAGGCTGGCTCATCCTGTCTTTCCACCTTCCTTGGTAAACCTGCTGGTATATGTGAAACCCTCAGCAGCCTTTGGTCATAGCTTTCTTTCAGCTTCTTTTCACTGGGGATGCCAGTGCCTCAGAGGTGGACACCGAGTGTGAACTTACAGGAGCCCTATTATAGTCAGAGATGGACCACTACCTACACTTATAGAGTTGGATGCTTAGAATTAATTCCTGGCTGAAATCTTGTTAGATTCTTTCCAGCCAACTTTTGCTTTATATTGCCTGAAACACATGTTGTCCTTCTAATTGTGTTATGTCTACAATATGGTGGAAGAAAAGTATGTATGAGTGTATATGTTTAATCCATACTGGCTGCCATCATCTAGTTTGAGAAGGTCCTGATGAAAATTTTTACCAGAATATTCCATGCACTTTTTTTAAAAGTTCAAAATCTTTCTAAAGGGTTCTTTAGATGAATTCACAATGTAAAGACTCTAGCTAATGCCTTCTGGAATGTTGTGATCATTGTGTTCAGTGTCTTTGAATATAACATCAATGAACATTGGTTTGTATAGGTATTTCAGAGTGTTCACATGAGCAAATAGTGATTGCTCACAAAGCCAGGAGAAGTCATGGGTCCCCAGCTAGGTGATGAATGGCTCTAGGAAAATATTCTACATGGAAGTAATGAACCTCCACTACTAAGCAGAGTGTTTGTTTTGTGATTGGTGTCCATCCCTACATAATGCTGAGTAAAAATGTTTAGTGGGCAACCATGATCAACAATTTTTACTGCTTAGTTAAGTATTTTCTTTGAAACTTTGTATTTTAAAGAATGCATCATTTTAAGGGCTTACTGCAGTAAGAATTTCTTGTGAAGCAGTGCTCTCCTATATATGTCACTAGTCTGGCAGCTTCCCTCAGGGGTTTTCACCCTAGCTCTGTGCTCTGTAGGCCTTTCCTCAGAGGGTGAGTGGTAGCACATGGGAGGGTTGTAGGGATCGGGCCTGGAGATGGCCTATGGCATGTCACATTGACCAGAGAAAAGTTGTGGCCACAACTAAGTGCAGAGTGGGCCAGGAAACCAAGTCCAGCTGTGTGACTCGGAAGGAAGGAGAGATGGTTTGCTGAACAAATAACCAGGTAGCCATAGGGATAGAGTCCTAGGATAGACAAGAGTGAGCTCTGTTCCCACCCAGTCTTCTTAACCTGTTACAAATTTTACCTTCAAAAAAATCCCTATTATGAGTTCCAAACAAAAGTGTTAGATTTCATGTCAGTTCCCAAATTACGTCATGGTCAACATTTTTTTTTTTTTAATTTTAAATTTTTTATTTTTTATAAACATATAATATATTTTTATTCCCAGGGGTACAGGTCTGTGAATCGCCAGGTTTACACACTTCACAGCACTCACCAAAGCACATACCCAACCCAGTGTCCATAACCCCACCCCCCTTCTCCCAACCCCCCTCCCCCCAGCAACCCTCAGTTTGTTTTGTGAGATTAAGGGTCACTTGTGGTTTGTCTCCCTCCCAATCCCATCTTGTTTCATTTATTCTTCTCCCACCCACTTAAGCCCCCATGTTGCATCACCACTTCCTCATATCAGGGAGATCATATGATAGTTGTCTTTCTCCACTTGACTTATTTCGCTAAGCATGGTCAACATTTTTAAAAGAATTCAGTAAATACGTGGAAATTCAATGTCCATCCTGATCTATGTCCTTAATATTCTTATTTAACAGGAATTATATTGCAAGACTTATTTGCTAAAGGGGAAATATATTCAATGTAATTAATCTCCAGAATTTTTGGTCTTGCAGAACTGACACTTTATGCCCATTAAACAACTCTGCATTTTCCCTTCCGCCCAGCCCTTGACAACTACTGTCCTACTTTGTTTTCTATAGATTTGATTACTCTAGGTACTTCTTATAAGTGGAATCATACATACTTGTCTCTTTGTGACCGGTTTATTTCACTTAGCTAATGCCCTCAGGATTCATCCATGGTGGGGCATGCATCAGAATTCCTTCCTTGTTAAAACTGAATAATATTCCTTTATGCGTATGTTCCCTATTTTCTTTATTTGGATCGCTTCCATCTTTTCACTCTTCTGAATAATGCTGCTGTGAAAATTGGTGTACTACAAGTAACCTCTTTGAGACCCTGTTTTCAATTCTTTTGGATTTATATCCAGAAGTGGAATTGCCATATCATATAGCAATTCTGTTCTTAATTTTTTGAGAAACTGCCGTAATATTTCCCTGGGGGCTGCACCAGTTTGCATTCTCACCATTTGCCCAAGGGTTTCAATTTCTCCAGATCCTCACCAACACTTGATTTTTTTTATTCCATAGCAGTCTTCCTATAGGTGTGAGGGGTAGCTCATTTGGGTCTTGATTTGTACTTTGCTAATGATAAGTGATAGTGAGCATCTTTTCAGATTGTCACTGGCCATTTTGTGTATCTTTGGAGAAATATAGGGATCCTTTCTCTATTATTTCATCGATTTATTAGGTTTTTTTGTGGTGGAGTTGAAGGTACTTTAATATTCTAGATAGTAACCCCTTAGAAGATGTATGATTTGCAAATGTTTTCTTCCATACTGTAGGTTGTCTTTTCATTATGTCACTTGTGTCTTTTGAGGCACAGAAGTTTTTAATTTGATGTCCTATTTATCTATTTTTAGCTGTGTTCCTTATGCTTTGGTATTATATCCAGGAAATTTCTGCGAACCTAATGTAATGAAGCTTTTCCCCTGTTTTCTTCTAAGAGTTAAGATCTTACAGTTAAGTCTCTGATCCACTTTAAATTCATTTTTGCATTTTTTTTTTTCACTCGTTAGCATTGAATGAACCTCCCTCCACGTGGCTTCAAGCCACCAGGACACAGAACCCTCAGTGCTTAATCTTCTCCCCAGCTCTCATGATATTAGGCTGTTTTGGAAGCTCTCCCTGCTCCAAAACTCCGTAGTAGCCTGATTGCACCACACGAGTGATAAGAGCAACTCTAGTTTTGTTTCTGGCCATATTTACCCATGGATCCTTGTTGACCCAGGTCCACAGTTTATCAAGGTTGACAGTTGGGCAGAAGCTCGAGTTACTCTTCATGCAGCAATACCTCATACTGACTTTTCCAAAGCAACATGGGTTGTGTTTGCCAAAGTTGATCCTGTGGCGATGCACACGGCCAGCATGACCTAGGCCTCCTGGGTCCTTCTGGTGTTTGCCGAAGCAGCCGTGGCCCCGGCGTTGATGGCGCCGAGGTTTCTGGGTCTTCCTTAGTCTGCATGACATGTTGGCAGCCCAGATGAAAGAGCCATTTTTGTGTGGTTTACGGTGAGGATCCAACTTTCATTTTTTGTGTGTGGATATTTATTCTTTCCTACCTGATTTGTGGAAGAGACAGTCCTTTCACTGTTGAATGGTCCTGGCACACTTGTTGACAATCATTTGACCCTGTAACTGAGGGTTTATTTCTGAGGTCTCCATTCTACTCCATTGGTCTGTATGTCTGTCTTTATGCCAGTACCATACTCTTGATTACTAGAGCTTTGTAATAAGTTTTGAAATCCTAAACTGTGAGGCCAGTTTGTTTTTTCAGGACTGCTATATTAGTTAGCTAGTAATTAGTTAGCTACTTTGTAATAGTCGTTACAAAGTAGCAAAAAACCAGACTGTTACAAAGTAGCACAGGCAGGGTGTGTAGCGGCAGACTATTTTCTCACAGTTATTTAATTTATTTATTATTTTTATTATTTCTCACATTATTTTCTCACAGTTCTGAAGGCTAGAAGTTTAAGGTCACAGTGTCTGCAGGTTTGGTTTCTTAAATGGCCTATCTTCTTGGCTTTCAGATGATCCCATTCTGTTCTGTTCTCACATGGCCTTTCCTCTCTGTGGGTACATCCCTGGTGTCCCTTTTGATCTGAATTTCCTCTCAGAGTCTGACTGGATTAAGACCCATCCAAAGGCCTCATTTTAACTCAGCTCTTTAAAGGTCCTATCTCCAAATATAGTTACATTCTGAGCTATGTGGAGAGGGCTTGGGGGAGGCTAGAGCTTCAGCATAGGAATTTGGCGGGTATATAATTCAACACAAAGTACTTGGCTACTTGGTACCCCTTGAGATCCCTTATGATTTTTAGAATGGCATTTTCTATTTCTGCAGAAAATACTTTTTGGATTTTGAGAAGGATCTTTAGATCATAGGGTGCCAGAGTGGCTCAGTAGGTTAAGCATCTGCCTTCAGCTCAGATCATGATCCTGGAGTCCCGGGATTGAGCCCTGCATGGGGCTCTCTGCTCACTGGGGAGCCTGCTTCTGCCTCTCCCTCTGCCTGCCACCCACCCCCCTACTTGTGCTCTTTCTCTCTCTGTATCAAATAAATAAATAAATAAATAAATAAATACTTAAAAAAAAACAACTGTAGATCACTTAGAATGGTGATCATAATATCCTGACATCCTAATACAGAGCCTTCCAATCCATAAGCGCAGAATGTCTTTCCATCAATTTGTGTCTTCTTTAAAATTTCTTCCAGCGGTGTTTTGTAGTATTCAGTGTAAAAGACTTTTACTTCCTTGGTTAAATATATTCCCAAGTATTTTATTCTTTTTGATGCTCTTGTAGATGGGATTGTCTTCTTCAACTTATTTTTGGATTATTCATTGTTATTGTGTAGAAACAACTGATTTTTGTGTCTTGGTATTATTGTATCCTGCAACTCTGCTGAATTTGTTTATTCTACCAGGGTTTTGTTTCAGTTTTTTTTTTTTTCCCCCCAAATCTTTAGGGTTGTCTGTATATAATATCATGTCACCTGGAAACAGATAATTTAACTTCATTTCTAATTGGGGTGCCTTTTGTTTCTATTTCTTGTCTAATTGCTTTTGGCTAGGACTTCTAGTACTATATTGAATAGAAATGATAAAAGTTAGCATCTCTGTTTTGTTCCTGATCTTAGAGGAGAAAGTTTTTCTTCACCATTGAATGTGATTTTAGTTATGGGCTTTTCATAGATGGCCTTGACTATATTGAAGTAGTTTCCTTGTGTTCCTAGATTTTTAAAAGAATTTTTTGTTAGAAGGGGTACTTAATTTTGTCAAATGTGTTTTCTGCAGCAATTGAGAAGATCATGTCTTTTCTCTCTTCATTCTGTCAATGTGGTATATTAACACTGATTGATTTTTCATATGTTAAATCATCCTTTCGTTCCAGGAATAAATCCCACTTGGCCATGTTGTATAATCTTTTTGATGTGCTGTTGAATTTTTGTTGCTAGTATTTATTGAGGATTTTTGCCCTGATAATCATAATCTTTCACCTTTTGATATATGATTTTGAAATAGGTGTTCTGTAGATACCCTTCATGATATTAAGAAAGTATTTTTAATGCTTAGATAGCTGAGTTTTTACCATGAATGGGATCTGGGTTTTATCAAGTGCTTTTGTTATATTTTTGAAATTCATGGTTTTCTTTTTTATTCTATTACCATAGTCAAGTACTCAGCTGCATTTTGAATGCTAAACCAACTTTGCATTCCTAGAGTAAGTGTTATTTGGTCATATAATATTACCCTTTCTTTAGAAAACTGGATTTGGTTTTCATATGTACTTTTTGCATCTACATTTACTAGAGGAATTGGTCTATACTTTTCTTTTAATATCCTTATTGAAGGGTTTTAGGTGAATGTTATCCTGGTCTCTTAACATGAATTGTGATACTTGATACTCCTCTGTTTTCAGAAGGAGTTTTTATGAGATTGTTTAGTTTTTCCTTAAGTACATGAAAGTATTTTCAAATGATGTTACTTGGGCCTCAAGTTTTTGTTTTTTGTTTTTTTTTTCTTTTTCCATAGGTATTTCTTCAGTTACAGATTGAAATTTCTGAAAGATCTTGAACTATTAAAATTTTTCTGTATTTTCTTTTTCAGTTGCATCAGATGTATATTTTCTTTCTTTTTTTTTTTTTTAAGATTTTATTTATTTATTTGACAGACAGAGATCACAAGTAGGCAGAGAGGCAGGCAGAGAGAGAGAGAGGAGGAAGCAGGCTTCCTGTTGAGCAGAGAGCCCGGCGTGGGGCTCAATCCCAGAATCCTGGAATCATGACCTGAGCCGAAGGCAGAGGCTTTAACCCACTGAGCCACCCAGGCACCCCCAGATTTATATTTTCTTAAAGAATCCAGCCATTTTGTCAAAGGTTGACAAATTAAAAAAAAAAATGTTGACAAATTTATTGTCATAAAGATTTTTTTAATTTCGTCTGATCTTTTAAAATGTATACTAGGGATGCCAGTGTTTTTCAGTTGATTAAGGGACTGCCTTCAGCTCAGGTCATGATCCTGGAGTCCTGGGATGGAGTCCCGCATCGGCTCCCTGCTTCTTCCTCTGACCCTCTCCCTTCTCATGCTCTCTCTCTCCCTCTCTCAAATAAATAAATAAAATCTTTAAAAAAATTATTTTTTAAAGTGTATACTAATTTCACCTATTTTATTCCTGATAATTCTACTTGGATTTTGTTCATTTAGGAAATTCTGTCATAGAGGTTTGTCACTTGTGTTAAACTTTTCAGAAAATCAGCTCTGGTATTGTCTATTTTATGATTGCTTTCTCCTGCTGTGGCCTTTTGTTCTTCATTATTCCTTCTCCCTTTTTTTGTGGTTTGCATTGCTATTCTTTGCCTGGGTGTCTATCTGTCTACTTACTCACTCACTCACTTACTCACTTACTCACTTACAGCAGGCTCCACAGCCAGTGTGGAGTCCAACACGGGGCTTGAACTCACGACCCTGAGATCCAGGAGTCAGATGCTTAACCAACTGAATCACCCAGGCACCCCTTTCTCTGACGTTTTAAAAGGGTTTTTAATGTTTTCCATTAAAAAAAAAATCTACAGTTAGAGCTGTGTGTTTCTCTGTGAATGTTGTTTGGAAATAATAAGGACCATAGGATTTAGTGATTGAAATCTTGTAAACTTTGTGTAAATGCCTTCATGTTTTCTTTTTTGTTTATTTTAAATAAAATAATAGGCTACTTCTGCTTGCCTTAGAGTATAGTGAGAAACTATTTTTTTTTAAGTTTATTCATCATTTCTGTTTTTAACCTGCCCATGAAGGATCCCCTTACATGCTTAAATTTCATAACTCCTCATTTTGACAGGTTTTCTTCTTTTTCCATGCCATTAGATGTTTCTGGGGTGAATGGCATGTAGTAAAGATGCCAGAATGTGCTTCCGTTTGAGGATACATTGCCTGAGAGACTCCTTGGTGTTGGCAAAACCCGAGGAAAGTATCTCGCTGCAGAACAGTTCTAACTATGATTCAGGAGACACATAGATGATTTTCTCACCTAGAATATTCCCTGAAGTAGTTTAGCTTTATGAAAAAATAAAGAAAACCCTGAAACTTTAGAAATATTATAACGCAACTTGAAAGTTCTTAGCACTGAAAGCAAACTATGTTTGATGAGTTGCGTTTATATGAGATCTCCATACCTTCTACTGACATCAGGGTTCCATTGGCAACCTGACCCCATGGCAGGCCTGAAAGGTTTGGCTGGTTGTGTTGACAGAAGACCTTGATACCTACAGAGGCAGGAATTTGCAGCCAAGATTACCACGCAATACTGAGTGCCTCAGGGACTCTAGCCACATGAAGAAATCTACCCACTTTTAGAGATAGAAAATAGGTTTATCTCCTCTGTGAGTTTATAACCACATGGGTTCATATTTAAATTTTTACTGCCTGCATCCTTCTATGAATATCCCCAACTAGCAATAGTAAAATAAATATGGCCTTGCTTGATGCCAATTCCACAGATGGAAGAAGCAAACATAATACAAGCCTGAAATTACATACTCTCGGAGACCTATAGGATTTATGAGTCCAGATGTGGACGTCTCTTAGCTAATCAGCATTATTCTATCCCAGCATTTTGGAGTGACCTGTTACAGTTACGTTCTTATAGCTCTCCATCTCACGCTCATCTACAGTGAGTGACATCTTCAAGCAGTGTGATCTCCTGGCCATAATTAATTACTCCAGGAATGGCTACATGACCCCAGCCAGGGTTACCATTGCTTCTTTGGGAATTTGAACTCTCTTGAAATCTCTTGGATGCCTTTGTGGCTCAGTTGGTTAAGCATCTGCCTTCGGGTCAGATCATGATCCCAGAGTGCCAGGATTGAGTCTGTTCCCTCTGCCCCCTACCCCCCTCAAATAAATAAAAATCTTAAAAAAATAAATAAACAAAAGAAATCTCTTCTAGTCACTTGATGGGTAAAGACTTAGGATCCCCTTTGGCTGTCCTATATTCTGTCATGTCATCCTTCAGCCAGAGAGAACAATGCAGAAAACCAGAGGCAGTGGAGACAAGAAACAGAGTTTAGAAATTTCCTCCAGTCCAACTGCATTCCCTGCCTGCTGAGTTCTGTGTGATACATTCTATCATTGTCTTCTGCTCCCCCACTCCTCTTTTTTTTTTTTTTTGGCTGAAACTATAGTTGATTTGTTACTTGCTTCCCAGAAGAGTTCAAACTAATACACCGATAGGGCCTCCATCTCAATTTTTGGTGTGTTCTCAGAGATTTGACATCTCTGTTTTGATGGAATAAATACTCCAGATCTGACTATCAAATACTGTAGTTTCATTTTTGCATAAACACTCCATTCATTCTTATCATTTGAGTAGAAATGCCTAATAATGGATATATGTAAGTTATGGCACCATTATATTGTGCATTTTATAAATGTTTTAGCTATCACATTATGAGAGAGAGGCTTAAGAATGAAAAAGTACCTTTCTTTAGGCAAAATAGAGTACACCAGCATCCAACATACACATTTACTGTTTTGCAGGTGAGGTTTGCTCTCTAGCTCAAATTACTCTTTTTCACATGAACAGAAGATTGAGTGATAGCTCTTAATTCAAGAAGGAACAGTATAACTGACTGAAAAGCTATTCAGAAGCAAAAATACTCTCCTAAAAGTATTTTTGTGTTCTATAGAATGTTACTCATTTAATATTCACCTTTGAATATTGAAATTCCCTTTGACTCATTAAATACATTCTGTCACCAAACAGAAGACAAGCTTTAAGAATTTAACAATTCATGAGGATCTATTTATAGTTTCATGTTTCTGCTTTAGGGAGATAGTTATGTACAGGATGTTAGAGTGGAACATTCCACGCCTCAGTTTCAACTAAGGTGCTGATTCTATGAATATCAAGATACCAAATGGAGTGAGAGCATTGCATACAAATTCTGTAGAAGAAGTGTGAAGGTACCTATTCCACAGCTCTGTGTCTATCTGACAAACTAAGGATCAGAGAAGAGGCCAGATAGCCCTTTGTGTGGGGACAGAAGAAACCAGGGAAGGCTGCTGTGTGTTCTCTGAAATGGAGGTATAATGAATTCGGGTCCAAGTCATCCCAGCCCCTGAGAAACATAGACAGCAGGATGTTCCCTCAAAGGTGTCTACATCTTAATCCCTGGAATTAGTGAATATGTTACCCCACTTGGCAAACAGGACTTTGCAAAAACGGTTCAGGATTTTGAGGTGGTGAGATGATCCTGGATAACCAGGTGGCCCAGACCCTGGATAGCCAGGATCCTCTGGAGAAGGAGATGGGAGGGTCAGCCAGAGGTGACGTCATAATGGAAGTAGAGGTCAGAGCACTGTGGCATGAGCCAGGGAACGCAGCTAGCCTCTAGAAGTTGTAAAAGGCAAGAAATGGGTTCTCCACGTTTCTTCAGAGCCCTTCAAAATAATGCCACCCTCGTGGCTCCTTGATTTTGAGCTCAGTGAAACTGATTTTGGACATCTCATCTCCTGAACTGTAAAATAACGTGTTGCTGTGTAATTGGAAACTAAGACACAGGTTGCTGCTTTGGGGAGAGAGCTCAAGCATGCTGCTGCTGTGATGTAGGTTGACAGGCACAGACTGGGGGGAAAGGAAGGGTGAATATTTTCTATGGATCAGATACAGGCTTTGCAGGAGAGATTGCTGGCATGTCCAGGACTGCCCTCTGTGGGAGTAGGGAGTCTCTGCCAGAAGAGTCTGGAACTGGGCCATTGACTTTCTGTGGTTTAGGAAGGAATTCCAGGGGACCGTATGCATCCATCTGTGTCAAGGAAACTGTGGCTGAGTTGGTCCCAGAGAGCTCAGGGCCAACATATGACAGTTCCTGTTCCAGTCACACCTTTCTTGCTCTCTTCCCCCAGTATGTCCATTTGGATCAAAGCTAAAGCCACTTGTAGATAGACAGGGAGATGAGGCACAGCAGTGGGGAAGCTGGCTGGCTTCTCTTTCTATGGCAGACGTGGAACTATAGTAGAACCAGCAACCTGGAAGGAAGTGGAAGATTGCACATTAACTATCTTTATTATCATTGTCTTGAGCTGTCATTTCTAATAATCTAGAGATTTTTAATGGTATAATGGGACCACAGAACCTTCCAGCATTTTCTATTTCTCACTAAATCAAGTATAAATACACAGGAGTCAAAATACAGTTACACCTTCTAAACCTGACAGAAGTTTTCAAAATGTAAAAATTTAGAAATGATAGTATAATGGATCCCCCTGCTGTGGATAGAATCATGTCCCCACCCCAAATTCATCTGTTGAGGCTCTCGCCTTCAATGTGACTCTAGAAATGGGGACTTTTGGAGGTAACTAAGGTTGAACGAGGTCAGAAGGATGAAGTTCTCCTCTCTCAGGACTGTAAGATGAGGAGCGAGATCTCTCGCCACATGCATGCACACAGGAAGACCACTTGAGGACACAGAAGGTGACCCCCTGCAAGTGGGGAAGAGGGCTCTCTCGCTAGCAGTCAACCATGCCTGCACCCTCACCTCAGACTTCCAGCCTCCAGAACCGTGAGAAAAGAAATAGCTATTGTTTAAACCACCCACCTGTGGAATTCTGTCATGACAGCCCAAGCACGTGAATGTACTCTGTCCACACCCCATTGTCAGTAATTATCACTCTTCTGCCACACTTCTTTCATCTGTCCCTCTACCTTCTTCCTCCTTTCCCTCCTTTCCTGTAAGGACTATTTTAAGTGAAAACTTAGACATCCTATCATTTTTTCACCTAAATATATCCTGTATCTCTAAAGAACAAAGATGATCCACAGCCTAACCCCTGAAGCATAGAGCATTACTGTTCATTAGAAGCTTACTTCCCACACCTGCTGGGGACACTGGACATCGAAGTGAGTTGTGGGCATGTGATTTGCTTTCACTCCTGGAACGAGAACAGGAGTAACCTGTACCAGTTAGATATTACTGTGTTATAAATCATCCCACAACTTAGTCGCTTCATGCAAGCATTATTTCTCATGATACTGGGGTTTGGGCAGGCATGCTTTTTGGTCTCAGCTTGGCTTATCTCAGTGGTCAGCTGTCAGCCCAGTTGTAGCTGGAGGAGGGCATCGGTTGGCATCGTCTCTTTGCTCTGTGTGTTCGCTCATCCATCAGCAGGCTAGCTCTGGATTCCTCATACAGGAGTCCCAGGGTTCCAAAGACAAGGAAGAGAAAGTAAACTCCAATGCCCAAGCACTTTTCATGCCTTTGCTGCTGCTGCCGCTGCTGCCGCTGCTGCTTCTGTCTCTTCTTCTTCTTCGTCCTCATCTTTGTCTCCTCCTTCTCCTCCTCTCCCTCCCCCACGTCTCCCCCTTCCATTCTTCCTCCCCCCCACCCACCTCCTCTTTCCTACCTCCTCCTCCTTTTTTTTTCTTCTTTGATTTTACTTATTTATTTGACAGAGAGAGAGAGATTGAGAGAGAGAGAGAGAGACAGCAAGCAGGGGGACTGTGAGAGGGAGAAGCAATCTTCCCGCTGAGCAGGGAGCCCAACGTGGGACTCAATTTCAGGACTCTGGGATTATGACCTGAGCCAAAGGCAGAAGCTTAACAACTGACCACTCAGGCACCCTAGTGCCTTTGCTTCTGATGCATTTTCTGAGGTTCAGCTTAACAACTAAGTCATGTGGATAAGCCCAGATGCAAGGACCTAGAGAACAGACTATGTGCTGATGAGAAGAGCTACAAAGTCATACTTCAAAGGAGTGTGCATACAGATAGGAAGAGGAATGGCCATTTTTGCAAGCTACGGGTAATAAGAGACTCCTCCTGAGCTGTGGTTAACTGAGTGTTTTGATTTGAATGTAGTACATGAAAAGACTGGATAACGAATTAACAGTTGGGAATTGCAACGGAACAAAGCAAAATGGGATTAACAGGAAGGAAAAGAAGTAACAGTTTCTAATTATTTATTGAGGTAGATAGAAAAATAATACAATTTTATGATTAATAAATCTTGCAAACTTGCTAAATTTACATGGCAATTAATGGTAATTTTCTTGTACACTCTGTAGGAGTTTCTATATATGTGATCATGTTACCTGCAAGTAAAGACAGTTTTAATTTTTCTCATCTGTAGGTGTTTTATTTCATTTTCTTAATGTCATTTCTAATCTGAAAGGAAAACCATTTATTCTTTCACCATTAAATATGAGTTAGGTATATGGTTTTCATACATGCCTTTTATTAATTCAAAGCTATTCTTTTCTATTCTTGAAATGGAAACTCTTCACCATTGTTAGATATTGTTTCTTCTTTCCTAATGTAAGCATTTAGAGCTATAAATTTTATCTTAAATTCTACCTTAGCTGGATCCCCTCAATTTTCATTTTCATTTTGAAATATTTTCTAATTTTCTTCATTATTTCTTTCACCCATGAGTTGTTTGGAAGTATGCTGGAAGATTTTCCAGATGTGATTATTTTTTATGGATTCCCTAATTCAATTCCTTTGTTATCAGAGAACACGCTTCATAAGTCATTAGGCCTTGTTGATTTGAGGCTTGTTTTATATCCAGCATGTGATCTCTCTCATTGAGTGTTTGGTGAACATGTGTAAAGGATGTATATTTTACTGTTTTGGATAGAATGTTTCATAAATGTAAGTTAGATTAGTTAGATTGACAGCATTACTAAGGATGTCTACATTCTTACTGATTTCTGTCTACTCATTCTTTTACTGGTTCAGAATATTCAACCTATCTGCCTTCTGTTCTGTCATTGTTTTCTTCATATATTTGAAACTCTGTGATTAAGTGCATATATAAACTTAGAGCTGTTATGCCTGTTGATGAATTGATGATTTTTTTAAGTAAAATATTTATCTTTTTGACTACTTTTAAGATTTCTGTCATTAGTTTTCAGCAGTTTCATTATGATGTGTTTGGTGTGTCTGTCTTTGTGTATATATTCCTTGGATCTATGTGTTTAGTATTTTTATCAAATTTGTGAAATCTGCAGGCTGTTCCTTTGATTTTTCTTTTCCTTACACATAAACCAGCATGACCTTGTCCAAAAATCATTGGAGTTCTGTTCATTTTTTATCTATTTTTCTCTCTGTACTTCAGTTTGGATAGTTTCTATTCCTCTATCTTCAAGTTCACCCATCTTTTATTCTAAAGTATCTAATCTCTGTTAAGCCCATCCAGCTTTTCACTTAAGATAGTGTATATTTCATCTCTAGGACTTAATTTGGTCTTTCTTTGTATTTTTCATCATGTCTATGTTTTTCTTTAGAATAAAATATGGAGTGTATTTACAATAGCTCCTTTAAGTCTTTGTCTGATACTGCCATCCTATGCCGTTTCTAGTGATTTTTTTCCCCCCCCCCCCCCCCCCTCTTTCCTGGGTGACCTTTTTCCGCTTTTTTTTTTTTTTTCTTTTTTTTTTTTTTTTTAAGTCTGTTGACTTTAAATGAAGGATGTACACTGTGATTTCTATGTTGAGTGCTGGATTTTGTTGTCTTAAGCACTAGAGTTTTTCTTCTTGAAGACAGTTAAGACTCTGGAGGATTTGTTTAATCCTCAGCAGGCTGTTATTTCAGGGGTTTGTAGTGTAGACTTCACCATGAGGCTGGTTTACCCCTAAAACTTAACAGTAATTTACCAGTAACCCTCAGGTGTTTATTCTGGGTGGGTATTGTAGCCCCCCTGCTGTGCCTGGTTAAAACCCAGACATCTGTCAGTTCCACGTAAGAGTTCTTTCAGTTTCTCAAATGCTCTTTCCTGACTAGGTGAAATTTTGCCTCATGCCTGCACAACCTAGCATTCAGTTATTATCTGGAGCAGATCCCCATGCAGATTCCTGGGGCTCTTTCTTTGTATAGTCCTCTCATTTCTGATTCTTTTCTACAAGTACAACCACACTGGCTTCGCTGAGTGCCAGTCTTTCCTTTCTGGACTCACTGACACTCCGGTGCTCTGCTTGGGGTTCTCTTTTCCAGCACAGTTGAGACAGTGCTACCAGGCAGAAAGCTGGGGTGACTATATCACCCTCCTAGATGTTGCCCCTCCTTTAGGGATTGTCCGTTGCTGCATGTTCTCTGATGTCCACAAAGAGTTTCACATGTTTTCTCCATTTCCCTACTTCTTTACTGTGTTGCACAAATCTGATCTCAGTTACTCTAGCATTGCTGGAAGTGAAGCCCTCTTCCCCATTAGATTTGAAGACAACTTGCAGTGTCATTTGTTCATTCCCTATAGAGGTGACCAAGGTCTATCAAACAGTTTGCTCAAAATACATTTTCTATTCATGAAGTGCAAATTTTATCAACTCTTTAGAAAATTAGAAGAGCTAATTGTGATAAAGCTACAGCTCTTAAGGTAGAAACAGAGTTGTTAGTAGCTATTAAGAATGTTTCTCAGTTAAAGAGACTAAAACCATATAATTAAGACCATTAGATCTGTCGAGGGAACATTATTGTGCATCTCTGCAGTTTTGTTCTTTTCTGAATTTGGCAGAACTTTTTTTCATTGTCCATACACCTGGTAATAATGTCATCGATTTTCACCATTTTTTTAAAGGCTGAACTTGATGTATTTTGTAGAACCATTAATTCTTGGTTTACATGGCTTGTAGAAATCCTTATTTTTCTGGATCAATTTTTCTAATTTGAAGTGATACAGATTTGTCCTCTCTCCTTTCTTTAGCCTTATTTAAGGACCCTGCAGAGACATTGATTTGGAATTAATTAATTTATTTAAAGAAATCAAAAAGCCTGCCAGAAATTCTGTTTCTTTTCATATTTAGTATGGAAATCCTGTTTTCATGGAGTTTGATAATATTAGACCCCATCTAAGTGAAGATATAAAAGGCTAGAGTTTTGGGACAAGCAAAAGGAATCTTTAGAGTTAAAGGAGTCCATATTGTTGCAGATAAAAAACAAATACAACACAAAGGCTAAATATACCAGATTCTACATTTACAGTTATACCCCTTCCTGACATTTTTTTTTTTTTAAGATTTTATTTATTTTTTTGAGAGACAGAGAGCAGGAGCAAGAAGAGAGGCAGAGGGAGAGAGATAAGCAGACTCACTGCTGATCAGGGAGCCTGGCATGGGGCTTGATCCCAGGACCCTGGGATCCTGACCTGAGTTAAAGGCAGATGCTTAACTGACTAAGCCACCTAGGCACCCTCATTCCTGACATCTGATACCCAGTAGAAATCTCGTAAGGACTGGCCATAATAATAATCACCCACCCCCATTTCTGCCTCCATTGCCTTTACACTGCTGCCACTGATGACACCATCATTCAGGAACAGTAAGCATCAGAACCAGAAAGAATTCAGCCAAGACTCTGACTTAGCACTATCCAATTGCTCAGTTATTTAAACTGTGGTCCAGTACAGAGAAATTTCTCTGGAAGAATTACGGATGTGGTGTTTGGCAAAGGAAATGAACCCAGCTAATTAGCGTAGAACATGCAAATCACTTTTTAAAGAAAATTATGCTAGGAAATGTACATCCACCTTGGGCCAAAAAGGACAGAGAAAGTTAAAAATGAGAGAAGACCTCTAGGATTCCAACTTTCATGGCTAAGAAGGAACCTCAGAAGCATTGTCTTCTGGAAACATGGAGAATTTTATTAAAAAGGAAGGATATTTTAGAGGGAGAAGATGAGATTAGAAAATGGCACAAAGAGTAATCTTTCCCAGAGAGAAGATCTAAACTTCAACTAAGAAATATTTCCAGTGTCCTGCTTTTCTTTTCTTTTTTTTTTTTTTTTTTTTTGAATGGGAGTGTCCACTGTGGTTATCCTGTTCTGGTCTTGCCAATGCATTTTCATTGAAGGGAGATAGTTTGTCTTCTTAGTTAACCAGGTCTCTGGACCCACAGAAGTTCTTCATGATTTGAATTCAAGCAGCCTTATCTGCATCTTGACAAGATATAGGTCATGAGATCACAGGCTTTGAGTCTGTTACCATAATTAAATGAGACTTCAGGGCCCTGGGGTTGTGGGTTTGCATATTTCCCATTTGGGAAGATTTGAAGTGATTCTGGCTAGAGTATGGATGGTGGTAGATTGCAAAAATTGTCATAATATTTTGAAGCTCTTCTCATCAAAACATGGAGTCTATTTTCTCTCTCTTTTGAATTTAAGCTTAACCATGTAACTTGATTTGGCCAGAGGAACTTAGCAAAAGTGACACAACCAAAAATATAAACGCTACTTATTCTTACTCCTCTTTGGAGCCCTAGACCGTCATGGAGAGAAGCATGGGCTAGCATATGGAGGAGTTGAGTTCATGTGAACCAGACACAAGCTGTCTCAGCTGAGATGCTGGCACACATGCCAGGCTGCCAACCATTAGATCTATGATTGAAGCCATCTTAGGCCACCCAGCCTTGGCTCTCCCAGCAGAGAACTGAGTTACTCCTGAACAAACCCACCGAGTTGTGAAAAATAATAATAGGCTATTAAGTTGTGGGTGATTTGTTATGCAACAAGAGCTAGCAAATACAAATTATCTATGAAGGAGAATGAGCATGAGGATATGTGCTTCTCAAACAATAGGAAGATGTGGGTAGAGGCATTACTCTGAGATGTCTCTTTGTTTTGTTTTGTTTTGTTTTGTTTTTGCTTTTGCCCCCCTAGATGAGCTGAGGTTGTGTTCACACAAAGCCTGGTTCAAGAATCAATGTCCATTATTTCTAAATATATGAAACAAATAAATCATTACTATAAGTTTTTGCACAGTCATGACATAAGCACTGAAAATATGACAGGCATTAGTAAATATTTGCCTATTTTCTCAACTCTTCTCTCCCTGGACAGAGATTATCACTGAAAGAAGCTGAATAGAGATTAGCTAGAGATGAATGATCGCTGATGGCTTTCCTGTATTCATTTCTCTCATTCTGTCTTTCAGCGGTAGAACCTATGCCTTTAGATAGGTTCACAGCTGCTCATTTAGTAACTACATTTTATGGCCTTTTCTGAAGGAGATTTACAACAAAACCAGTGACACGTAAGCTTCAGGATCCTTCCTTACTTGCAAAAGTCATTTCCCAAACCCAGGAGGGACCCTCTCAATATGTTCACCCAATCTTAAGTTTTGGTATTTGGGTTTTGTTTTGTTTTGTTTTGTTTTGTCCTAAGTTTTGAAAATTTGTAAGAGTAAGATACTGTGATCACAGTAGGTTAAGGCGACTATGTCTTTGCCTTCCAGCTTTTTCTTTATTACACTTTGAGGGAGTGGTCACTGGTGTTTGGGGGGATCTAGGGGAAGAGTAGTAGTGTCCATTTAGTTTTCATTGTGATGTATTTGTGTGATTTGCAATCATTTCCTTGGAGAGTTTCATTATCATTAGCTGGCTCAGTGCAGAGGGGGCCTCCAGGGCCCTTAAGTGTGTGGGTACTGGAGGGGAAAGTAGGTTTGAACTGTGCAGAGTCGGAAGCTAGACTGTGGAAAGGTCTTTCAGTGATCAGGTTGGGGTCAGAGGTTTCAGTTTTCATTGATGCCTTGTCAAAATGGAACTTCTTTCCCATCTGGAGTATACTTAACGTGTACAATTATAAACATGCTACACACTTTTCTTACTTACATGAGAGTTGCATGAAAATGAACAGATCAGAATTCCTAAATTTGTGGTACATAAATCTTTAGCAGTTCTACAAACAGATTGTATCTTAAGTTACGTGTTTTATTCATTTCAGAGTATCATATGTTGCCTGATATTGACATTACCAACAGCGGACTGTGAAGCTGAAAGGAACTTTTCTAAACCATCAATAGTGAAATACAAATTTTGATAATTCGTATTACAGGAAATTATTTTTCTATTCTCACTTTACAAAATGATAATTAGAGAGTATTGTGTGAAGTAGTAATCAAAATATAGTGTCAAAAACAGGAAAATAGGGGTGCCTGTGTGGCTCAGTCATTAAGCATCTACCTTCGGCGCAGGTCATGATTCCTGGGTCCTGGGATTGAGCCCCGCATTGGGCTCCCTGCTCAGCAGGAAGCCTGCTTCCCCCTCTCCCACTCCCCCTACTTGTGTCCCTTCTCTTGCTGTGTCTCTCTCTGTCAAATAAATAAATAAAATCTTAAAAAAAAAAAAAGCTAGCATAGGATAATAGTATTATGAAAGTTTGGTGAGAGTAATACCATTGCTTTTCTGGATTTTGTAATATTTGTGGAAATTGACAGCTTTAAAAATCTGTATATTTTGTTATTTCTAAATAAATGTTAAGTGTTGTGTCTTTTAAATCTCAGACTCCACAAAGCTTGGCTATTTCCCTGTATATGTGACTACTTTCTGGTTGGTAGCATAGGGACAGAAGGGATATATATGACATCAGACACATGTTGTTTAAAATACATTCTTTTTGCTCTTACCCTGAACAGGAATGATGGCTTGATGGTGCTGTGATGGTTAATTTTGTGTGTCAGCTTTACAGGGCCAGGGGGGAGCCCCGATATTTGGTTAAATGTCATTCTGAGTGTGTCTGTGAGGGTGTTTTGGATAAAATTAATATTTGAATCCTAGCCTGAGTAAAGCAGATTGTTTTTACTAAGGTGGGGATGGGTGGAGTCCATGTAATCCACTGAAGGCCTGAACAGAACAAAATGGCAAGATAGGAGAGAAATCACTGTCTTCAAGTGGGAACACCAGCCTTGTCCTGCTTTGGGACCCAGTCTTAGACTGGAATGTAGAACATGAGCTCCCCTGGTGGTGAGACCTCTGGACTCTGATTGGAACTATACCATTGACTCTGCTGTCTTCAGCTTGCTGGCTGTCTAGACCCTGCAACTTCTCAGCCTCTGCAACAGTGTGAGCCTTTTCCTTACAGTAACTTGCTCTCTCTCTATGTGAGCTATAAAATACTGCTTTTGGGGTGCCAGCGTAGCTCAGTTGGTTGAGCATCTGACTTCAGTTTAGGTCATGATCTCAGCTCAGGTCTTCTCATTCCCTTCCTTCATCTTTCATGATCTTCTTTTGTTTCCACCTGTTGGCACCATGTGCTCTACTTCTGGTTAGCCCTAGATTCAGGAAGCCCTTCATTAGTGTATCAATTACAGTTTTAGGACCAATGACTTAGAACTTACAGACTCAGAGGTGCTGGACTGTGAGCCCCTGAACCTCTGGGGTCATGCCTTGTTCATCTTGTGGTGACTAGAATGTAATTAACCTTTTGCAGTTTTAATTGTCTATAGGATGGACACCATTAATAATGTAACATACTAAATAATACTATTGTGAGAATCTAATAGGTTTGTACCTGTAAAGAACACATGCCTGCTAAGGACCGCTTATTAAGTGTTAACCCCTTAGTATTTGAGTGCTCCTTGACAGTCACTACTTGCTTTGTGCCCAAATAAAAGAACATCTGTGTGCCACAAAGCAAAATAGCTATCCAGGAGTCAGAGGCTGTGATTTCTAGAGCCAAGACATTCATATGGTGGTGGGTAATGGTGGCTGAAGTTTGCATGCACAACAGAGGCTATGAAGTATGTAATGAACTTGGATAAGCATGAAAGGAAGTTCAAATGGGTTAAAAGATCCTAAGGAAACGAGCAGCAACCAGCTGCTTTAAGTCTTAGCTGTTCTCAATTCTGAGGAGTAAAAAACTCTGAAAGAATTGGAGTTGGGTAAACTTATTTCCTATTTTAAAGGATGAGAAGCTTCCCTATGCCACAAGCTCATCCACACTTAGAACACGAGGCAAAGGCAAGCCTGACTGGTCAACCAGTAGAGATACATGGAGCCCCTTTTATTTTTTTTTTTAATTTTTTTAGAGAATCTTTTTTTTTTTTAAGATTTTTATTTATTTATTTGACAGACAGAGATCACAAGTAGGCAGAGAGACAGGCAGAGAGAGAGGAAGGGAAGCAGGCTCCCTGCTGAGCAGAGAGCCCAATTCGGGGCTTGATCCCAGGACCCTGGGATCATGACCCAAGCCGAAGGCAGAAGCTTTAACCCACTGAGCCACCCAGACGCCCCCATGGAGCCCCTTTTAGATGTAGACAGTTCATGATGAATGAATGAACAGGAAAGAGAGTAAGTCAGAGGAGTGAGCTCTGTGTCTTATCCACCAAAAAGGATCACACCCAGAGGGCAATGACTACAAAACTAGTTGTGGGATGCCCTGCTGCTGAGTTGCCTGTCCTTCATCAGAACCCAGGAGATGATGAAGAAACTCTCTCGTAACATCCACACAGGGAGATAGAGACATGGGTATGAGATGGCTTCCTAGCAGCTCCTTAAAGGCCGCCCACCCTTTCTGCCCTCCAGGATAGTGTTCTGCCAGGAGGTGGATTAGCTCCGATTCAAGCTTTGTTATATGGATATCTGCACAGTTGTCATGCTGGAGCTGTTCCCTTCTGTTCCAGTAAACTTGGGTAGATCTAAAAAAAACCTCTACAACAGATCATTGATGAGAACGAACATGATCTGTGAACACTTAGAGAATGAGAAGAAGACGTGATGCTAACAAGATGAATTTTGGTATAAATGAATGTGCAGTCATGCCTTTGGTTCTAGGGAACTGACCCTCCCATTAGGTGAGGATGATACTTGCCTTAGCAGAAATCTCCAAAGAAGTAGACTGATGAGTCAGAAAGACTCTGGGGTTTTACTGGATAGCTGAATGTGAAGGTATTGTGATCTGAGAGCAAGAAGAGTAAGTTTGCTTCCTGTTCTGTTCACTTTTAGTATTAGGATTTATGTTTCCAGCCCCATGGAAGTGGTTGGCTGAATGTAACCTATGTGTGGGGATACACCTGAACAGTCACCTTGAGGACACACAGTTTAGGTTCAGGAGACTGAAACTACTTCAAAGAAGTAAGGGTTTCTTAGGGTAGAGGAGAATCAAGATGCATTATTTTTTAAAAAAGATTTTATTTATTTATTTGACAGAAATCACAAGTAGGCAGAGAGGCAGACAGAGAGAGGGGGTGGGAAGCAGGCTCCCTGCTGAGCAGATAGCCCGATGCGGGGCTCGATCCCAGGACCCTGATATCATGACCTGAGCCAAATGCAGAAGCTTTAACCCACTGAGCCACCCAGGCACCATTCAAGATGCATTATTATCATTAGTATTAAGTAAAGCCCTGCTATATTGTAGATATCCTGTTAAGTGTTTTACATTAATTATAAGTTAAAGCCTCATAATACCATATCGAGTAATTACCATTATTCTTATTTTCCATGTAAGACAATGAAGACTCTATAAGGTTCAATGGCTACCTTTAGGCATCTTGCTGACTAGTGCCTGAGCTGGAATCTAAACATAGGACTAACCCCAGGTCCATACTCCATAAAGTACTGTAATATCTCACTGCAATTTTCCCATATTTGAAGGACTTTAATACTTACAAGGGGTATTGTAGACTGAATTGTGCTCCCCCTTCCCCACTCACATGCTGAACGAAGCCCTATCCCCCCATTGTGACTATATTTGGAAATAAGGCTTTTAAATAAGTAATTAAAATGAAATGAGATTATAAGGCCAGGGGTCTAATCCAGTAGGATGGATGTCCTCATAAGAAGAGGTATTGGCATATGTGCATGCAGGGAAAAGACCACATGAGGACATGGTGAGAACATGGCCGCTACAAGCCAAGGACAGAGGTCTAGTTGTTTTCTGTCATGGTGGCCCTAGCAAACTAACAGAAAACGTGAGATTTTCTTTGCATTTAAAAAGTATTGAACTGAGGGTATGAACTGGAGGGGCCCGTGCCAGAGATGACTCCAAGGAATAGCTCCAAAATGGGATCTGCAGAGAGAGAGCTCTGGACTCCATCATGGGAACTTTGTAAGGAGTCTCTCAGACTCCCAAGTCTGTTAAGTCTCCTTGGCTTAGAGCTTTTTCTGCCTGCAATACAATTTAAGTGTTTCTAACCCAGATGACACTTTCTGAGTGAGGTTGACAAAAAGATTTCTATGCTCAGCAGGTGGTCGTGCTAGATCATCTTATAGTCTCGCATAATTCTTACCTCATTTATCTCTGTTCTTTGTACCCATTGAATTTCCTTAAAAGCTTTTTTTTTTTTTTTTTTGGTGGGGGGGGGCATAATTTTAGATTTACGGAAAAGTTGCAAGGATAGTACAGAGAATCTCCTTATACCCCCAGCCAGTTTTCCTTCACATTAATATCTTACTTTACTGTGGTGTATTTCTCCCAACTAATGAACCAATATGACACTGAGCTTTTGAACCTTTTTCTTTTTTTAAGAAAAAAAATGACTATTTTGTCTTGAGCTTAATGAAACTGAAGTGTTTATTTGCTCTGAAAATAATTATCAAAAATACAAATGTTAGTTCTGAGACTTTTAACTACACAAAGAAATTTCAAGGAAAAGCAAAAAAAAAATTACTCCTCAAATTTTACACAAGTGGGCAGAACAAAAACTTTAGAGCCTTAAGAATGGATAGATACTTTAAAATAGTAAGTATCATAGAATTCAAGAAATAGGATATGTGTCTGAGGGGGGAAAAAAACAAGACAGCTACTTCTGAAGTTTATTGATCAGAATGTATCTAGGATGACCTTAAGGTTAAGCAAGGACTCAGAGTTGCTTCCATCCTTGTTTGTTTTGTTATGGTTTTGTAGAACACATAACCTAATGGGAAAGCCAGATTTTACTTTGCTTTCTTTGTACTTAGGATAATAGGATTTCTTCCCCTACTTTTTAAGGGAGCTAAAATATAGAAATTCTTTGTGATTGGTTTCCAATCTTCCCAGACATACTTTTGGGTGCAGATGCTTGACTTTGAGCCTTCTGGCTCCCCACATAGAGCCATGGACCCACAGGGACTGCAGTTTCCATGGTGCATGTTATGTAAGGATTCTCATCAGGGTTCTACTTACTGAGTGAGATGAGAGGTGTGTGTCACAGAAGCACAAAGGTACCGGACTCTTCCTTTTAGCCTTGTTGATGACTTACAAATTTTTAGAATTGAAATCTATACAGTGAAGGATATAAAGAAAGATTTGATCCTGTGGTTTTCCTAGGAAATTATCACTGGAAAAGAATGGATAGAAAACAATTATCAACTGTCTCTCCATAGTTCTTGGCATGTTTAAGATTTACCCTTTTCCTAAACCCCACTTAAAAAAAAAAAAAAACACTCTATAAAATTCCAAGCTTTCCAACGATACTGAAAATGTATTTTCCACTATAAACTGCAACCCCAGCAAGTAAGATTTTGATGCAACTCTGTGTCACAAAAGAGCCAACATGGTAACATAACATAAACTAAGCTTGTAAAACCCACACAGAAGAGGGAGTGGTCTGTTTAAATAGCAACATCCATTTGGGCGTTGGATTATGTAACACATACTGAAAAAGTAAAACCTTCTGCCCATTGTTGGAAACTGTTTTAGACATCACTCAGTTTGGCAGCCCTTCTTATCTTGTGAAAAGGCAAGACTGTCTCTGTCATCTTCACTTTGTCATAACAAAGATGGTATTTGTCCCCATACTGTCATAACTGGACATGAGAATGTGTTCATGAAGTCAGAGGAGAAACAGATTTTAATTCTACACAGATCTGTGCAGTAGCTAAGAAAAGGAGGAAAACCATAGTTATAGATGCATCACTGACAAAGACCTTAATGAATGATTACAGATAGTATAGATGGCAGAATCAATGTGAACACTTGAGACAAGAAGGGAGTCAGCAGATTCCATTAAACTAAGACAATAAAAAGGGATGATTTGTACAGCAATAAGGACAAAAACATTACTCCTAATGTGATCTGGATATATTTTGTTAGTCCTTAGATGAGGAGAGATTAGATATTAATAACTGCTCCTAAAAATTTGCTATCTACATGTTTGCATAATGCAAGTATTAAATAGTTACTGAGTAAATAGCAGAGAGTTCATTCTGTTTTCCAGGTTCAGTTTCAACCAATCCTTTTGTTGGTTTTCAAAACCCCAAGTCACTGAATCTGTAAGCAGTGTTTAAGCGTGGTACCACAGTTGGGTAGCCAATGGCTGTGGACCAAACTAGGTAAATGGTCTCTTTCCCAGGCACTACTGAGCAAAGCATGTGTGTCTTCAGGACATAGCCATACAATGCCCTGAGTTTGTTTGTCTCTGATCTGTGTTTCTCAAAGTGTGGTGGGCTAATCATCTGTACCAGAATTCCCAGAGGAACTTGTTTAAAAACACAGATTTGCGGGCCATGCCCAGACCTAATGAATCAGAATTTCTGTGGATGTCCAGGAAACTATATTTCAAAGACACAATTAACTGCTTAGAATGAGGGAGCACCACTGTTTTAGATATTGTCAACACTAAGGGGAATTAATTCTATATAGAAATTCTATGGGGAACAAAAAAAAAAAAACCAATTACCAGTTTTTAATATTTCCTCAGCAATGCTTTCATTTGTATTTATAGATGGTTCTCTAGGAAGGTTTCATTTGGATGTAGAGAATATTTATAGTATGTTTCTGGAGATAACTGTAATTAGCTACCTCAGAACCCATATGACATAACCATGCTGTCCTCTGCAGATGATTTTCACATTACTCAAGCAATGTGTAAAGTAGTTATATAAAAACTTAATTGAAATCATACAACTGAGACAAATCTATTTTGTCAGTTCCCACATTTCTCAATATATCT
Organism: Mustela nigripes; assembly: GCF_022355385.1. Classification (NCBI taxonomy): domain Eukaryota; kingdom Metazoa; phylum Chordata; class Mammalia; order Carnivora; family Mustelidae; genus Mustela; species Mustela nigripes. Next base: position 220,084,809 of record NC_081557.1, on the reverse strand, counting down.
AAAAACCACCTACGTACTCTCAGAGCAAGTTATATGTGGTTTTATAAACCATCCATGTAAATTAAGGTAATGAATGTAACTAGTTACTGTCACTCTACTTCTGATCTCACATATAATATTCTCAATATTGCATTCACTAGGCATCTACAACTATACTTTGCACTTTTATAGCTGGACCAACATAGGGACCAGAGAATGCCAATTTGCATGACATAGTCTTTCTCTACAGGGTGGTAATATAAAAATATCTATTTTTGAAATATTATCCCAAAGTGATGGTTTTTATTTTAGAGAAGATGTGTTGTAGCAGACTGAAGAACATGATATCCTAGAAGTATGGTGTGATGATTACGAGTGTAGACTCTCTGGAACTGGACCATCCAGACTCAGAATTCAATTCCACTCAGAATTCTACCACTTCTTAGCTGAGTGACCTTAAGCAAAATATTTAACCACTCTGTGCTTCCATTTCTTATCTGTAGAGTGGCAGAAATAATTGCACTGCTCTCACTGGTTTATATGATGATTACATAAGTTATAAACATAAAGGATGAGACCAATGTCTGACAGATAATAAGCACTATTATTATTAATCTGTTTCATAACATGCCAGAATTGTGCCTCAGGTCATTAATCTGTTTTTAGTATATTTTTCTATTCCTATTTGCTTTCACTGGAATATGCGGTTTTTCTTTTTAATACTAGTTTCAGGTGTACAGCATAATAACTTGATATTTATATTAATTGCAAAAGGATAACCTCAGTAAGTCTAGTTAACGTCCATCACCATATATAGTTGCAAATTTTTTTCTTGTGGTAAGAACTTGTTTTAATATCCGTATTCCCAGCTCCTTTCAAATATACAGAACCCTATAATCAATTATAGTCACTGTGCTTTACATTACAACCCCTTGGCTTACTCATTTTAGAACCGGAAATGTGTAACTTTTGACTCCTTCGCCCATTTTGCCCACCTCATACACCCCACTTCTAATAACCACAAATCTAATTTCTGTATCTCTTGAGGATTTTTCCCTTCCTTGCCCCACACAATGCTGATAAAAAGATTCAGACTATTGACTTGAATTCTAAATAAAGATTCTTGAGTCTACTTTTGTTTTGTTTTGTTTTTCTTTATCTCATAGACCATAAGGTTGAGGGCTTGGGCCTGGAGAAAGAGAAAAGGAAAGGTAGGGCAGTGACTCTGGAAGGGAAGAACTGGGAAAAAGGACGAGGGAGTTCCCAAAGTAGGAGGGAGAGGAAAGGCCCTTCGTTTGGAAGTGACCCATGATAAGCCCACCCTCTACTGCGGACCCCTGCCACACTGACCTTGCACAGACGATCAAGCTACTCTCCAGCTGTCCTGAACATTTGGAAGCTTCTGCTAACAGGCTGGGGAATCTGGTCATCTTGAGTGGATTTGAGAGTTTGAAGGGAGAGACTCAACCTTGCAGACCAAGGTAGAACTGTATAGAACCAGTGGAAAATTGGACAGCTACATACAGAAGAATGAAACTGGACCATTTCCTTAACACCATACACAAAGATAAACTCTAAATGGGCAGAAGACCACAATGTGAGACAGAAATCCATCAAAATCCTAGAGGAGAACATAGGCAGTGACCTCTTCGACATGAGCCACAGCAACTTCTTTCAAGACATGTCTCCAAAAGCAAGGGAAACAAAAGCAAAAATGAACTTTTGGGACTTTCTCAAAATAAAAAGCTTCTGCACAGCAAAGGAAACAGTCAACAAAACAAAGAGGGAACCCATGGAATGGGAGAAGATATTTTCAAATGACTCTACAGACAAAGGGCTGATATCCAAGATCTATAAAGAACTTCTCAAACTCAACACCCAAAAAACAAAGAGTCAGTTGAAAAAAATGGGCAGAATACATGAACAGACACTTCTCCAAAGAAGACATACAAATGGCTAATGGACACATGAAAAATTGTTCAACATCCTTAGCCATCAGGGAGATTCAAACCACATTGAGATACTACTTTACACCAGTTGGAATAGCCAAAATTAACAAGACTGGAAAACAACAAATATTGGAGAGGATGTAGAAAGAGGAACCCTCTTACACAGTTGGTGGGAATGCAGGTTGGTACAGCCACTTTGGAAAACAGTAGGGAGATTCCTCACTTATTTGTGGAGCATAACAAATAGCATGGAGGACATGGGGAGTTAGAGAGGAGAAGGGAGTTGGGGGAAATTGGAAGGGCAAGTGAACCATGAGAGACTATGGACTCTGAAAAACAATCTGAGGGGTTTGAAGTGGCGGGGGTGGGAGGTTGGGGGAACCAGGTGATGGGTATTACGGCACAGATTGCATGGAGCACTGAGTGTGGTGCAAAAATAATGAATACTGTTATGCTAAAAATAAATTTAAACATAAAATAAATAGGGAAAAAAAAGAAATTAAAAAAAAAAGTTAAAAATGACCCAGTGATTGCACTACTGTGCATTTACATCAAAGATACACATGTAGTGAAAAGAAGGGGCACATGCACCCCAATGTTCATAGCAGCAATGTCCACAATAGCCAAACTGTGGAAGGAGCCAAGATGCCTTTCAAAGACAAATGGATAAAGATGTGGTCCATATATACAATGGAATAATACTCAGCCACCAGAAAGGATGAATACCCTCCATTTGCATTGACATGAATGGAACTGGAGGGGATTATGCTGAGTGAAATAAGTCAAACAGAGAAAGACAATTATCATATGGTTTCACTCATATGTGGAACATAAGGAGGAGCATGGAGCACATTAGGAGAAGGAAGGGAAAACAGAAGTTGGGGGAAATCAGAGAGGGGGCAAGAACCATGAGAGACTATGGACTCTGAGAAATAAACTGAGGGTTTCAGAGGAGAGGGAGGGTGGGGGAATGGGTTAGCCTAGTGGTGGGTATTAAGGAGGGCACAGGTTGCATGGAGTGCTGGGTCTTACATGCAAACAATGAATCATGGAACAGTACAGCAAAAACTCATGATGACTAACATAACATAAAAAAGAAAGAAAGAAAGAAAGAAAGAAAGAAAGAAAGAAAGAAAGAAAGAAAGACGTGAAGGGGTTTAGGAAGTACAGTCTTCCAGTTATAAAATAAGACACAGGGGTATAATATACGGCATTATAGGGAATATAGTCAATAATATTTTAACAACTTTGTATGGTGACAGTAATTTAGAGTTATTGTAGTGACCATTTTGGAATGTATATAAATATGAAATCACCAGGTTGTACACCTGAGATTAATATAAAAAACTTAAGATTTTTTTTTTTAAGAAGCAATGGGGAATTTACCTAAGAATGGAGCAGTAAGCAGACAATTGCTGTTGGAATTCAAATATGTGAATCTAGCTGCATAATGGTAATAGAAAAATGCTAAATTGCACAAAGGTCAAGCTAGAGTTTGGGTGGTTTTAATTTCCACATTCTGGAATTATAGGAATTATACAACCACATTATTTAATTACAGAGTAAAGTTTTGAGTATAGTTAAAAAAAAAAACAGTTCCTTCTCAAATAATCCTCTTTAGCATTTTTAATATGTCTTCCCTTAAATGAATCATTCTTTTATCCTTTAACAAAAACAGCTTTTTAAAAAATGTTACAAATTACTTTCCCATGACATAAATCTCCTCAACCTCCCACCACTAGCTACAATGTCACATAGCTTTTATTTGCATTTTCCCAAACCACCAATGACCTTGTCTATACAAATCTCATTCATTGTTTTCCTGGACTTCTCAGAAGTATTTGTCACCAAATCCTTCATCTGCTTTCTTGAAATTATCTTCCCTTAATTTCCACAATATGGCAGTATGCTAATTTACCTTCTTTGTAATTCACCATGGTATCTTAGGGGTCATCCTTGGCCTCAGGAAACTTACAGTTTAGTGCCAAGTCCAACATTTTGGGAGACATTACTAAGTGGATGCTACAGTCTCAGTGCATAGAGCTCTTCTCTCCAGCCATTTATTTTGATGCATCTATTAGTAAACAAGTATCAAGCCAGGCAGTGCCCATTAGTCAGTAGAGCAATGTACTACAGGAGATGGATACAGGAGAAGTAATCTGCATGGAAAAGATAGGGAAGATTTATATAGGAGATGACACTTGGGATGGACGTCTAAGAATGGAGAAATTTCAACAGTAAGAAGTGGAGAAGAGATTCCACATGGAATCTCACAGCTTGAGCTGTGACACACAAGTAGAAAAATATTCTTAACTGTCCTGGGATGAAGAACTATAACTGGGAAGCGAAGACATTTACTCTAGTAGATTGCTGGGGTCAGGGATCACATAGATCAAGGGTGAAGGCTATGGAACCTGGACTGCTTAATGTAGATAATACAGGGGAAACATTACCAGTTACTGACACAAGAGTGTCACTATTAGAGTTATGTTTTAGAAAAAGAACTCCAATGTCAGTGTGTGGAGATCATGTTAGTGGGAAGGAGAGATTGGTGGTGGGATATCTGTTAGTTTTTTATGTATTTCATTTAGCATCATACATTGCTTTCTTGGATTACTTTTCTGTGCTAAATGTTTATTTATGCTTTTCCCTCCAAGATGAACTATTTAAGGCAGGGACCACATCTTGTTTTTCTTTGAAGCATACTACAGCATACACAGAAGTTATCACCCTGCCTTGAACATTATCATAATTTTCATTGTTATTAACATTTATTGAGCACTTATGTGATATCCACTAATGCAAAGTCAATTACATGTAACATCTCATTTAATCCTTATATGATTGTCCCCATTTTATACAGGGATTTAAGAATTTAGTCATTTGCTCCAAATCATAGAGTTGGTAACAAGTAGAGCTTCAAAACAAGTTCTTCATGACTCCAAAGTTATTAACAACATGGTTAAATTGACTCTCTGTACTGGCCAATCAATGAATACCTTTGAGTGATTGGATAAATAAAAATGGTGGAACATGGAATAAATTCTTGGTTTGAGTTAATCTGTATAGGCAGTTAAACATATCCATCCATTCATATCAGGAAGATATATCCAGTGTTTGAATTGTGCAAGTGTATCTATCCAGTATTTTCAGATAATAAAGTTAATAAAGTTGGTATGAGGCATTTCTTATATGAATAATCATCATTAAAGAACCAAATAGTAAATAATGTTAGTACTCTATCCGGATTCTATAATAATCCTTTTCACTGTTCCTTTGTGTTTCTAGACTTCACTGTGCTTTTATGCCCATCATTCATAATCTAAAATGATTTTGGGGAAGACTTTCTTTGGTCTACTGGAACCTTCTTTGAATACATGGGAATTTATGTTCCTCCTGGGTTGACCCTTTGGCAATGCTCTTTGCCAATGGAGTTTCAAACCCTCCTTCCTTGACTCAGATTAGAACAACTCTCAGGTGGTAACTTCTTTTTCAAAGTCCCCTGTGGGATTAAGCTGTGTGGGATTTTGCTTGAGATAATACTCTTATTTGACTTCCTCCCCTTCTGTGTCCTTCTTCCTTCAGCCTCGTGTTGGTTTTACTGATGGGCATTTCCTTGATAAATCCCTTGCACGTGAACCTCCATCTCAGGATCTGCTTCTTGGGAAGTTGACCTAGGAAAAAATATACATTAAAATCTAATGAGTATGCTCATCCCCCCCCCCCACTTTTTTCATTGTTTAACATGGTATTTGTGCCTTTGTAATTCATTCTAGGTGAGAAAGAATCAATGACCAACATTACATGCAGTGTCCTATTAGGATGCCTTCTGCTACTATATGACTTTTCATAAGATTTTATTTGACCTTTGATATTTTTTATAATAAGCCATACAGAAAAGTTTTCTGCTGAGTGTGTTCATGTATAAAGGTGCAGCTTATATGTATTTGTTGTATGGAAACCATAAATTGCCTTAAAAATTCCACTATTGAATTTTTAGGAGTTTGAAAGTCTAAGTTCTCAAGTTGTATTCCAAATATAGCCAATGTGCTTTTTAAAAATGGGTACATTTGGAATTCACATGGTTCAGATAATTCCGTTTCTTTCAGCACTATAAGCAAAACATTGATATGTTTTCTTCCTTCATTTCCCAAGCTGTGCATTTTATTTCTTCCAGCAGGACCATGGGTAAGCAAATCATTCCAAATTTAGCACATTGGAAATGTCTCATGTTTAAATCATAGATGTTTTTATGGGTTGTGTGCCTTTTGCTAACTTTATCTCCCACTTTGCTTCAGGTAATATCCTGAATGATGGCAGTTTCTTCTGCATCCAGACTGGTGACTGTGTTCAACTCTCAGCATGGCCAGGTCCTAATAAATAGACTTTAAATTGAGCTCAGTAGTGCTCATGATTTGCAAACTAGTGGCCCTTCTTTCCTCCAACCTGAGATTGTAAATGAGTAGATTGTAAGTGATTACTCTGACCCAATCAGTGTCCTAGTCCTGTTTAGGTGACTGACTGCTGTTGACAGGCAGTGCCACGACCTAACCTAGAAATTCTCCTTAAACTTGGAGGAAAACAGACATGGGGGAGGGGACAGGATTTTAGTTGAAGAAAAGGTATATTTTCATTCTTAGTCCTTTTGAAATACTTAGTATTAGTTACTTCCTTTGTCTTGGTGGTTACATTTTAAATTCTGATTAGAGTATATTCTAAAGCCTTACTGAGCAATAGATGCTCTCCTGTTAACTTTTAGCTAATCTCCCAGGGCAGAAGACCAGAGTGAGGTAATGCAGAAGAACCACTGTAAGGCAGAGAGATAGCTGAAGAGAAGAAACGAACAAGGAGAAATCTGTTAAGTTCTAGGGCCTGTTGGGTGCTAGGCATGAGCGAGGAAAGGAATAGGGCAGACAGTGAGCTCAGGCAGGGACAGAGGGAAAGGGGAAGGAAAGGGTAGAAATGAGACAGGGAGATTTGGGACTATGGCAGTGTTCTGAGCTGAGATGGCAGGGGCTTCCTTTTAATGCCTTGGTGGTTTGATCCATGTTAAAACTGTAGGGCCAGGCAAACAAGTATTATATTAAAATTCCTTACATAACAGTTAAGAGTGATTCACTCTTTATAATTGAGGGGCACTGCGGTAGGCAGTGGGGTTACAAATAATAATAATGATAATCAGCCTCGTTGTGATAATAATAGTAATAAAAATAGCTTACACTTACATAGGGCTTACTGGTATGGTGCATATTATGTGCCAGATACTTTTCTAAGGGCTTTCCATATATTAATTCCTCACAGCAGGTCTCTGAGATGGTACTATTTTTTCTGTTTTTGTTTTTCAGTTGTTACCATTTTAATTCCCATCTATGGACAATGATTCAGAAGCCTAAGCAGGTGAAGTGCTTTGCTCAGTGTCACTCGGCGGGTAAGAGGTAAAACCAGCCTTCAAACCCAGGCGTCAGAGTTGGCAGAAAACTGCCCTCAGATAATCTGCTGTTGGGTGGAGAGGCAGACAATGCATTAACCATGTCAATGACTGTATATCCCACTTTGTCCTAAATATTGAATTAGTATCTACACAGTAGGTGCCCCAGAGGCCTGGAGCTGGGAGAGAATGTTGTGTGTGGCTATTTGTAGAGGTGATAGGACTTGAAGGATTTAAAACTCCCAACTGCATGAACAAAGGGCATTCATTGGGGCATAGCTGAAGAACCGAGAGATTCCTCTGGCATGGGCACATCCCAGGGCACAAATGAAAACATCAACAATATTTGTCTTCCATTCTTCTGGATTTCCTTTATTCTATTGGCTTAGTTCTCAGCAAAGTCCTCTTCCCATGGGCCAGATTGCCCCTAACTGCTTCAGAAGCATGTTCTGCCAGCTTTATAGCACCAGGAAGGAGCTCCTCTGCCTCTCCATGTTTCTAGAAGCAGTTCCAGGACCTGATGGTCATGGATTTGAATTTCTATGGCTACATTGACCTAGCTGCTTCCTGCAGGAGCCAATTACTACCTGTGGGCCTGGGTTATTTATGCCTCCCTCGTCCAAGGGTGCCTCTCCCAAAGTTAAATGGATTAAAAGTATAGGAGAGGTGGTTTCCCAAAGGAACATCTAAGTGCAGTTCTCAGAGGAAGAGGAGACGATGGACTCTGGGAGGAAAGTGAAACACCAGATCTCTTGCCCCTCTCTTACCAGGTGATGTGTTAACTAACCAAGCCAAGGACCCAGACAACTAAAATAAAGGAAGCCTCTGAAGGTGCCAGAACCTGCTGGACAGTCAGAGAAGGAAGGCCTGATGGAGGAGCTGGGATTTGCATTGGGTTTTTAAGGACACACCTGAGAGGTAAGGCTGGGGAACATAAAGAGAAGGCAGAAGTCTTCTTCAGTAAATGGAAAGGCAGTATCAAAGGCCTATAAAACAAAACAGAATGTGTTCTGAGAAGGGCCAATAGTTCAACATGACAGGAAGAGAATGAGATAGAGAAGGTAAAGCTGAGAAGTTTGATTTGGGCCAAATTATGGAGAGACCTTGAATGCCTTCTTAAGAAATATTTAAATTTTATTTATTTATTTGTTTGTTTGTTTTTAAGATTTTATTTATTTAAGAGCAAGCATGAGCAGGGAGAAGGGGTAGAAAAAGAGGGGAAGCAGACCCCATGCTGAGGAGCAAGCCCAATGGGGGGTTCTATCCTGTGACCCTGGGATTATGAACTGAGCCACCCAGGCGCCCCCTTACATTTTGTTATGCAGGCAGTGGATTCTCTGCATATATTACTGCAGAGAAGTCAATTAACCCCAACACAGATTTAAGAAGATTAATCTAGAGGAGATGACTAGCACGTCCAGGATTCACAAAGCTTTGCTAATTTCAGGATTGGCGGTCTCCATGCATCTGAGACTTGTTAGAGGAGATCACACAGTGGGGCAGGTCCATTGATAAATCCTGTTCCTCAAACTCAAGTGGATACACAGCTGAGCAAACCTATTAACTTTGTTAGTAACTAACTTTCTGGAACAAGTATTTTATACATTTTCTGCTTTATCTAAGCACTTTCTCCTCCCGTTCTAGACTTTTCCTGAACTCTACTCCACATCTGTCCACACTCCCTTCCATTTGTACATGGACTATCAAAACGCTGCATTCCGAGGTGATTCCATCCTTGTTTTGTCATTGCCCCGTCTTCTGGCTCTAGCCCAAATACAGGTTACTAGAAGTGAATGGCAGAGTCAGTTTTCCAAAAATAACTTAGTGAAGTCCCAGAGGAGAGGAAAGAAAAGAAACAAAAGGTGGGTAGAAGGATACTGAGCCTGCTTTTAGGTTGAAGAGATGAAGCCAGTAGAGAGAATTAAGATGGGAAAAACACCAAGGGAACTAAGTAATGGAGCAAGGGCCCAGGGCAGAGAAGCATTATGGTATCATTATAGAGACCCCTGGTCCATTAAAGTGGGTGAAAAGGAGCAAAGACTTCCTGAATGTCTTAGCTGGCAAAGTGGTGAACTGCCTGCATCACTGGCTTCCTACCCTGATCTCAGATCTGGGAATGCTACAGAGGTGAGGAGGTACTGGAGAAATGTGTCCAGTACTTTGTTTAATCACCTTTTAGTCCTTTCTATGCTCATTGGGATTTAATGGTGACCCACTGAATGTTAGCTTTTGTGGAACATAGAAACATAGATGGTACTGTCAAACTGTGAGGATCTCCTGGGAGATAGTAGGAAGAATACAGGGTACCAGAGTACCCATGGGAGAGAGGTTGGGGAATCGGCTTCGTTTGTACTCTTTTGTTGTTGTTGTTGGTGGTGGTGGTGGTTTGTTGTTTATGCCTGAGCCACAGCGAGGCCCTAAACCCATAGCTCCAGCTCAGCCTTGGCCAGGCTGGGGCGTCATGTTCGAGTGATGCTGACATTTATCCTAATTTGAAGCATCTAACATTAGAACTAGGCAGAGGGGCTGAGTCCAACCGCACTGCTTATAAGAAGACAGTGGGGTAGTGTTTTAACACGTTTCTTTGAAAGTCAGCAGACAGACAAAAATTAAGTGTAATGCAAGATGAGACCCTCATAATTAATATGCTCAGACTTATACAGAAATACAAATACAAAATATACGTAGAAAATTTTTAGCATTACTGAATGCTCACAGAACACTTACAAACTCTAAAAATACTATGTGACAATAAAAAGGTGTTTTGGGTTTTTTAAAAAGATTTATTTATTTTTATTCATTTTTAATTAGTTTCAGAGATAGAATTTAGTGATAGATCAGTTGCATAGAACACCCAGTGTTAATTATATCAATAGGTGCCCTTCTTAATGCCCATCCTCCAATTACCCCATCCCCCCACCCACTTCCCTTAAAGACTTATTTATTTATTTGAGAAAGAGAAGGAGAAGCGTGGAAATGAGAGTGTACATGAGTGGGGGAAGATGCAGAGGAGAGGGGAGAGAGAATCTCCAGGAGGCTCCCTACCGAACACTGAGCCCAGCATGGGGCTGGATTCCAGGACTCTGAGATCATGACCTGAGCTGAAGTAGATTTGGATGCCCAACCAACTGAGTCACCCAGGTGCCCCAGTTAAGTTTTCACCAATAAAAGAATCAACATAACAGGAAAATGCAATCAAATTAGAAATAAGGAACAAAAGGAAAGCTAGAAAACCAGCACAGTTTTGGAAACTAATTCACAATATTAAATAACCCTTGGGGAAAAGGACAAATAATGATAAACTGATGAAATAACTAGAATGGATTTACAAAAGTATCATATGACAGAATTTATGGAATATGTCTAAGGGAGTATTCAGTGCAAAATGTATAGCTTTAAAAACATTTACTACAGGAAAAACTGAAGTCAAATGAACTGGTTGCTCAAAGAAAAAGGAATTAAGAATGTGTATTATTAAACCCAAATAAGAAATAAAACACAATTTATAACAGTAAGTTAACATTTATATTATAGCATTTATTATCCCAGGCATTATTACTGATGCTTAACTCACTTGATCCACAGTAACAAAGATAAATGCAGAGATCAATGAAATTGAGTACAAGTAATACAGAATATTAATCAAATCAAAAATTAAAATAAGTAAAGTATTTAAAACTATTAAAACAAATAAATCAATTTTTGCATTGAGTCTCATCAAATTACCAAGGAACAGATAATTCCTACCATAGTGATTTATTTCCAGAAAACAGAAAGACATGCTCAATTCATTTTTCCCCAGTTCTATTAAGAAATAGTTGATAAACATAATTGTATAGGTTTAAGGTGTAAGGCATGATAGTTTTGTTAGATGCAATTTGTTTTATGAGACTAGAAAAACCATTCTTCTAAACACAAAAATATGAGAAAGAAAATTATAGACCCTTTTCACTTGCAAATATAAGTGACTAAATGCAAATGAGATATTAATTAAATCCTACAATGTAACAATGTATCATGATTAGGGTTTATCTCAGGAATCCCAAGTATGGTTTATAACAGGGATTTACTACATCAAGTGGATTAAAGGAGAAAATCACATGTTAACTGAATAGATGCAGAAAGTGTATTTGATAGCATCCAATTCCTATTTGTGATTGAAAAAAAAATCTGGGCAATGAGAAATAAATGGAAAATTACTTAACTTGATTAAAATCCACTACAAACATTATGTAATGGTGTTTAATAATTAATGAGGATCCCTCACTCCCACCATCACTCTTCATCATGGAATTGGAGGTCCTGACCATCAGGTCATGATCTCAGTGTCCGGGGATCGAGCCCCGCATGGAGCTCTCTGCTCGGCGGGGAGCCTGCTTCCTTCTCTCTCTCTCTGCCTGCCTCTCTGCCTGCTTGTGATCTCTCTCTCTCTCTCTCTCTCTGTCAAATAAATAAATAAATAAATAAATAAATAAATAAATAAAAATAGCAACAATATTATAAAAAGAGAGAGAGACATATCACACATATCAAATCAGGATGATAGAGATTATGCTACACTTCATAAAATCTAAGCACTTTAATTGCTTAAAAACCCCAAGAGTGGGTGCCTGGGTGGCTCATTCAGTTAAGGGTCTGAAAGAAATGGGAACAAAAAAGATTTCAACATACTATCTCAAAATACTGCTTTTCTATTTCTATTCTCTTCCTATACGATTCCACTTGCCCCCAAATACTAAAAAGTATATTGATATTAAAGATAACATGTTTTGGGGGCACCTGAGTGGCTCAGTCGGTTAAGCATCTGACATTGGCTAAGGTCATGATCTCAGGGCCCTGGGATGGAGTCCCCACATCAGGCTCCTTGTTCAGTGGGGAGCCTGCTTCTCCCTCTCACTCTGCTCCTCTCCACTGCTCATGCAAACTCTCTCTCCCTCTCTCGACAAATAAATAAAATCTAAAAAAAAGAAACAAAACAAAACAGTAGTTCTTTTTGGGGGGTCATTTTCGTTTTTATTAAATACACTATATCTTGGCACTTAGCTTTAAAATATATAAACAAAGTGTGTTCATGACATCAAAGGTAACTCCAGATCAGGATGGACACCAAAGGCAGGGTTGTGACCTTGGAGAGCACCAGCCTGGCAGCGTGCAGGGCTCAGGGTGCAGGGGGCTGGCCAGGCCCACTCTGCGGCGAGCCACCTTGGGGACGAACATGGGGGTCAGCAGGACCTGGGGGCCCTCCCCTCTGCTGCCCAGCCTGCAGCTCAGTATAGATTGTGACCCAACCATTCATTTGGTCTCACCTGCCTGGAGTGGACCCCCAACCCCTGCTACTTTCCTTCACCCGGAGGCCCTTGGGTCCTCACCCCTTCTTCCTGTGAATAGTCCCTGCCTCTCCTGTCCAGCCTGGCAAAGCTAGTAAGCAAGGCTGGGAGAGTTGGTGGGAAGCCCACCTAACAGGACAGCCATCACGGTCTGCCCTGGATCCTGGGAGGGAGACAGGGGCTCACCAGCAGACACATGCAAGGGAGGACAGAGATGGGCTTCACACCTCAGGTCCAAGGCAAGAACAAAAAAGGGACAGAACAAAGGGGAGAAATGAAAGCCATGATTGGAAATGTGTGTGTGGGCAAACATGCCCTCTCAGACCTTACCTTTTCTTTTCTTTTAAAGATTTTATTTATTTATTTGACAGACAAAGATCACAAGTAGGCAGAGAAGCAGGCAGAGAGAGAGAGGAGGAAGCAGGCTCCATGCTGAGCAGGGAGCCCGATTTGGGGCTCCATCCCAGGACCCTGAAATCATGACCTGAGCCAAAGACAGAGGCTTTAACCCACTGAGCCACCCAGGTGCCCCTCTTTTCTTTCCTTGACTTTTCTTTTCTTTACTCTTTCTTTCTTTCTTTCTTTCTTTCTTTCTTTCTTTCTTTCTTTCTTTCTTTC
>NC_081557.1:219957909-220071498 GCF_022355385.1 Mustela nigripes | reverse complement strand
GATTTTATTTATTTGACAGAGAGAGATCACAAGTAGGCAGAGAGGCAGGCAGAGAGAGGAGGAAGCAGGCTCCCTGCAGAGCAGAGAGCCCAATGCAGGACACCATCCCAGGACTCTGGGATCATGACCTGAGCCGAAGGCAGAGGCTTTAACCCTCTGAGCCATCCAGGCACCCCCCCCCTTTCTTTTTAAAAAGATTTTATTTATGTGAGAGAGACTGCAAATGGGAGAAGGGGCAGAGGGAGAAGTAGACTCCCTGCTGAGCAGAGAATCTGACATGGGGCTGGATTCCAGGACCCTGGGATCATGACCTGAGCTGAAGCCAGAGACTTAACAGACTGAGCCACTCAAGCACCCCTTTCACACATGGTGGCAGCCGAGCCATTCATGAAAACTGACCCTATGGTCACCCTCCGAGTAGAACTGTATCATGCTGGTCAGTGTTTACTGTGACCAAAGCCAGGGTGAGCCGGATTGAAAAACAAAACCAAGAAATCAAGAAATCCCAAACATCATCCAGACATGGGGGTTTCTTCATCCCTGTGACACCCAGCAGGCCCCAGGGGACTTCTCCATGAGACCAGTTGCCCTGGGGTACTCTGATTCCTCCAAGCTTCCTCCATGCTACACACGGTCTCAGGGTCTCCCACTTTAGGAAGATGAAAGCTGCCAGCAGTCTCCAAGCACTCCATTCGTGGAAATCAGACAGCCCTGTGGGCCCTACATTGCCCTGTGTCTTGGCCAAGTGCCTGCTCAGGTGGGGAGCCAAGGATGTGCCAGATGCCCCCAGGTTATGACTCAGACCCCAACCCATGGCAACTCCTCAAATCCTGCAGCCTGGAGGAGGTGTGACCTTCCTGGGAACATTACAAATGGAGTGGGAAGAGAAACACACTCCTGCCACCCAGACTTGGGCTGTGGAATCCCAAGATCAGAATAATGCCATTGGGAGAAGGCTGTTCCCCATCAGGAGGCTCTGGTGAAAGAGGATTCAGATTCTCTGGGAAGCCATGGTTAGACAGGAAGGGTGGGGAGGGGCGGGACTGGGAAGAGGCTACATTTAGGGCTGCAGCTGAGCCAGAGGCTGGCCCGACCTGGCAAGGGACCTGGAGGCCAGCTTCTTGTTCACTCTGGAGCTCCCCACTCCCTTTGAGCATAGGGGCAGGCTAAGTCTGGCTCTGAGCCCCGTGGGCAGAGGGTCACTAGAACTAGAAGCATGTCCAAGGTCACAGAGCGCCAGGAAGTGGTGTTTATCACTCCCAGCTCAGGGCATTTAGGGCAATGCCTTCGGAAGGCAGTGCCAGCCCTGGGGAGGAGGGCAGGGGAGACTGTGCCCTATTCACCAAGCCCATTGTGTTTCAAGGCCAGTTGGCTTTACTCTTGGACCACTGGGACCAAGTACAGCCACTCCCCCACCCCCAGCTTGTTCTACAAGGTGCTCCGCCATGACCCGGAAGGTGGAACCAAGTCCACCCCACCAGCTCAGAAACAAAAGGGGTCAGTAGTTCCCCGCACTTTGAAGCTTGGCTCCCTGTCTCAGGAGAGGCAGCTAGCTCTGCAGGTGCTACCGACGGACCTGCATGAGGTTGAAGATGGTCAAGCTGATGCCCATGGCGATCGGGCCGTCAAAGCAGTTCCTGGGCCATGCGCATCGCCCTCCTCTCGCTGGCTGGCCAGTGATGGAGGTGCGTGGGTGGCGGGTGACCCTGCTGTCTTGGGGCAGCGCCACTCCGGGGTGGGGCGGATGGGTATGAGGCCGACTGCCTGCTGAGACCCTCGCAGATCCCAAATATCCTGCGCACAAAGGGCCGGGCTGTGGGGAGGCTCTTGAGTGTCTGCTGGTGGAGGAAGCTCAGTTGGGCATTGGCCCTGACCCCAGCACGATGGGCTGCAGGCAATCCTTGGGGAAGGATCTTTGGGCCTCTCCCAGGGAGATGCAGCTGAAGATGGGAAAGGTGCTGCTGCACAGTTCTTTGGGGGTCATGGCCATTCCCGCTCTGACTGGTCTGTGAAGCCACCTTCTCTGCAGCTGGGGTGCTGGTGAGGGGTGGGGGTCCCCGTGAGTGCTCAGCTGGGGGGAGGTGCAGGTCAGCCTGAGGGTGAGAAAGCCCTCATGGAGGTAGGTGAAGTAGAGGAACAGAAGGCCGTCTTGGTAGAAAATCATTTTGAAGACACTTGGAAGAAGATTTGGCATTGGTCTGGAGAGCTACCAATCTGGCAGGAACTCGGTTTCCCTCAGACCTAATCTCTAGATGGGAGGGAGCAGAGAACCTGCCTGTGATTGCAGGACTGCCTGGGCATCCTCTTGGCTGACCCATTGTGCCCTCCTTCACACTGTGACACAGGCCTGGCCAGCTCTGGGTGGCCGGCAGGAGACGTGGTCCCCCTGGGGCACATGGCCTTCGCCACTGCCTCTGGCCACCACCACCGGCCACCACCACCTCAAGACTTTGTTCCTCTTGCTAAATGCTCCTTATGGGTTGGCAGAGAGGTTGACCTCATTACCACTCAGAAAGGCAGGCTGAGGGAAGAGCCATCATCTTGAACACTGCCAGTGATTACATCTAAGGGGCAAAGACAGCTCAGGCAGGCCTGGCATCCACCATTAAATGCTGTGATTCCCAAGGGGCACATGTCACTTGGCTGAAAACTCAATTGGCCTGAAAGAGTCCCTGGTCCCACCCATGGACAGGGGAGGCAGGAAGTGAAATCCTAATAGGGACCCCGAAAGGGGAAGATAAGGAAATATTGGTGGGCATTTCTAACAACTACTATAGAAGTATATTAATAGGAAAAGGAGACAAGACACGAAACAGTCCTTCTTTATAGATTTATGAGCTCTTTCATAAGCCAACAAGAAATAAACAAATTATTATAACTAATAATATCTGAGACATGAGTTTACAAAAACAAACAGTGGTACTAATCAACACCTGTCATGGGTATTTGATAAAGTGGATTACTTTTTCCTCCAAACACTCATCTTACTTCACTTCTCTAAAACTGTAGCCCCCTGGTTTTACACCAACTTCACTGACTGTTCTTCTTCATCTTTTTTTATTTCCTCTGCACCTATGTGCCTTCTTAATGTTGGAATACGCTGACATCAGTGTTTGGACCTTTTTGTCTTCCTACTCTCTCTTCCTTGGTGATATCTTCTAATCTTTTAAATTGATATGGTCATGTTATTCATATTTATATGTCTTAGATCTTGCCCTGAATTCCAGACTCACATATACAACTACAGATTGAAATCTCAGTGTCTAATGACATCTAAAAGGGACCTATTTGATCCCTTTATATAATAGCATCTAAAAGGTTAAGGGAGTTTTCTTCCCTTAATTTGTTCTTCAGGCAGTTTTCCCCATTTAGTAAATGACAACTCCATCCTTCAAGTCATTCAAAATAAAAACCTTGAAATCATCAGTGACTCTTCTCGCTCTCCAACACTCCACTGCCCAGTTGTCAACAAATCAAGAATGTGGCTCCTCTTACCTCCTCCCTGGCTACTAATTAGTCCTGATCACCACTATCTCTTGTTGAGCCCACTGAAAGAATCCCTCATGGGTCTCATTTTTCTACTCTTGCCCACTTACAGCCTACTTTCAACTCAGTAGCCTAAGTAAACCTAATATCTGGGTCATTCGTGGTTTCACACAGTGGGTTCCCTTCCCAGTTAGAGACAGTACAAGGCCGTGGGTTAGAGCATAGGCTCCAGAATCAAACTGATTGGATTTGAATTCTGGCTTCATCCCCCTGTAGTTGTATGCCCTTGGCCAAGTTACTTAAGATGTTTGTGCTGTGGTTTCCTTATCAGTAAGATGCAGAATAATAGTAGTAAGTATATCCCAGGCTTGTTGAGAGGATTAGGTAAATTAATATGTGTAATGCCCTTGGAACAGTGCCTGGTGCACAGTAATCACAATATATGTGCCGGCTGTTGTTGTTATTTTAGTAAATGCCAGAGTTCTTTCAGTGACTTTGAAGGCTCTACATTACCTACCTATCCTAAGATAAGCTCTGTGATAGCTAGGCATGTGTCTGTTTTCCCAGCATGTAAAATAAATGTCTCAGTTATAGCAAGTGCTCAGTAAGTATTTGTTTAATTAATTGATAATAGAATACATGAATTCAAAGGGCCAATGGAATATAAAGAAGAACTCAGAATCTACACCTGATTAAATGATAAAAATTGCACTACAAATCATGGAGAAAGAAAGGACTCTTTGATTGATAATTGTTGAAGAACTTTGCTTTTTGTATGAGAAGAAAACCAGTGTTTTAAAAATCAATGCCAGCTAGAAAGCTAAACTTTAAAAATGTGACTTTTTAGAAAAAACACTAACGCACATGCCCTAAAAATCAAAGATGGGTTAGCGGAAGGAAGAAAATAACAAAGATTAAAGCAGATATAAATGAAATAGAGAATAGAAAAGCAGTAGGGAAAAAAAAATCAACAAACCAAGAGTTGGTTCTATGAAAAGATCAAGAAAACTGACATTGAGGGATCTTGGGACAGGGGAGCCGAGAAAGAAAGTGATATTTTCTGTTAAACTGAGCAAAACAGGATCTGGATTATTGTAATTTGAACAGTAAAAGAAATATGGCTTTACTTTGTACTCAAACCAACGAGGGGGGCATACTTGTTACTAATCTGTGAGTCATTGTATGTAAGTGGGATCATAGTATACGTGCTAATTTAGAACTCATTATTTTTCCTTTAACAATACGTTGTAGACATATTTCCATGAAGAAAATGTATAAATGTAAAAAAAAAAAAAAAGGAGGAGGCACATGGGTGACTCAGTCCGTTAAGCATCCAGCTCTTGATTTCAGCTCAGGTCATGTTCTCAGGGTTGTGGGATCAAGTCATGTTGGTCTCTGTGCTGGACACGGAGCCTGCTTAAGATTCTCTCTCTCCCCCTCTCCCTTTGCCCCTTGCCACTCGTGTTCTCTCTCTAGCTCTTAAAAAAAAAAAAAAAAGTAATAAAAAGTTTTTTAAGATCTCAAAGAGTGGGCTGGATAATTGGATAATGACTACAACAAAATTAAAGATTTTTGGCAGGAAAGGACAGTGAAGGTAACAAAACAACTTACAAATTAGGGATCAGGAACTGTATTTGCAGCATTAAAAGCCAGCGGATTATTATCTAGGACATAATAGAAGTGTTTGTTGATCTGCAATTAAAACAAAACAAAGTAGAAAATAATGAACAGATGTGCGTTGGCAATTCACAGACGGGAACCTGAATGCTTCTAAGTATCCGAGATTCTTGTACTCACTAATAATCAGAGAAGTGTAAATTAAAACAGTGATGATCTAATCCTTTATACTCTTCAGGCTGGTAATACAAGACTGATACAATCCTTCATACTTCTGAGATTGGTAATTAGGAAAATAGCAAGTACTGGTGATGGGAATGCAATGGGAATTCTCATATTCTGCTGGAGAAAGTGTACACGAGTAGAAACATGGGGGAGAGAGATCTAGAAGTGCAAATGAAATTGTGTGTGTCTATCCGTAATACTCCCACAACCCTGTTCCTGCTCATAAACTCCTCTTCAGCACATCTGAGGATCCCTGTTTGCATCACTGTTTGTGGGGGTGAGAAACTGGAGGATGCCTTTGCTGGAGAAATGGTAAGTAAAATAAGACAGGTGCACGCAAAGACCCAGTCTTGGTTTTGCCACAGCAGACATTAACCACAGACTTTGGCCTTTGTCATTCTTAAAATAGAGGTGCTATCACTCAAGCTCTTACTACTCATTGGGCTGATAGCCTGTATCTTCTGCCCAGATTTCAATACACCAGTGTAAACCATTCACAAGTTGCCCATTGTACTTGTCAGAACAAGCGTGTTTTATTGGCCTTGGGCTCCACATTTTACATCTCTAGTATTCTAGGCAAGTCCCAAATTACAAGCCAATTTTACTTCAGAATGTATTTTGTGACCTTGTTTGGGAATGAGGATGTCTTTTCACGTGAAAAGAATGGTATAAGTGGTCTAACACACTTTCCTGGACACTGGGTTCACAGCCAAGTTTTAGAAAGCCTGTCATTTATTCCTAGCAGCGTTCCTGTTACAGTTACAGGTTTGCTCAACACACCTACATGTGAGTGTCTGCTGCACACAGGAAAACAAGCTCTTCTTTAAGCTAAAGAAATACTTGGGAGGCGGTGCCCAAGTTACGCAGCCGGTTAAACAGCTGAATCTTCAGCTCAGGTCTTGATCTCAGGGTTATGAGTTCAAGCCCAGCATTGGACTTCAAGCTGGGCAGGAGCCCACTAAAATAAAAACAAAACAAAACAAAGCAAACATTAGATACAACCTTCCCTTCACTTGATGTGGCTTGTATGACTGAGATTCTCCTGAAAGTAACCCATCCTTTTGTTTTAGTCCTAGGTGATCAGGATGTGGATTTTGGCTCTGATGAACATAAAAAAGAAAAGTCAAACTGCAGTGTCTGAAGGGGAAGAACTAATAGGTCAGAACTTTGAATGGGCTCCATAGGCAGTCAGGCTCTCATTTGTTCATTCATTCATGCAAAGTAGCAACAAATACTGAGTAGGGGTCTGCTCTAGCCCTCCAGGCCCTTCTCTAGCTACAGTGGAGCTACAATGAGGGAACAAAACAGACGGAAGTCTGTTCATAGTCAGCAAAATGTGTAAAACATGCTAGCTGGTGATAAGTCCTAAAGAGAGCAGGAAGTCAGGACAGAGGCTTAGGGAACTCTCTGAGTGAGCAGGCAGAAAGAAGGTCCACTCTGTTGCACACGCTGGTGACATGTCTGGGATGGTGGAGGTATGTCAGGAGGGGCCTGAATGGAGTGTGTGAAGGAGAATCTGAATAGAAATAATGAGAAATGAGGTTTATTTGATTTTGAACTGCCCCTCCCCCACACTCTACTCATCACCCTCTCCAAAGGTTAGAGCCTTTGCTCTAAGACTAAAATGGTCTAGGTTCCTATTTCTCAAATCCCCTGATCAGGCACCATATTAGTCTCACCCAGGATTTCTCCAGCTTTCTTCCTTACATATTCTATATCTCCCCATCATTTTGTTTTTGTTTTTGTTTTTATCTCCCTCTTAAACAATATTTCTTTCTTCCCTGAGGATGAAAATAGCTACGCTTTAAGAAGAAACCGATCTATTTAGTTCTTACTAAGGTGCTTGTCAATAGGAATAAATCTTTAATTGCTGTAGCATCAAGTCCTGGGAGGAATGGAGTTCTGGAACTGTTGCCTTGCCCTGAGCATTGGCTCTGGGCTCAGGGACTTTAGCTGGTTGTTCAGGATATTTTCCCTTTGCAGACTCTAGAATCCAGAGGCTCAAGAGCAGTTTTGTTTGTTTGTTTGTTTGTTTTTCAGGAACCCATTTGGTAGTGGGAAGGGCTGAATAGGGCAGGCTTTGCCCAGAAACCTCATTGGTCTGCTGGGATTTGTGATGTGCTCTCTGCAGCACCAGGCAAAGCTGAAGACAGACCCTGCATGGACTCAGGAGCCCAGCGTGGCCTTCTGAAAGACAGCTTTGCAGGATGCCCTGGGCTTTTGCTCTTATGGCCAGTGAATCAGAGTGCATGAAGTGGGGGAAGCAGCTAGGGTCAAAAGCAGAAGACAGGATAAATCAGTCCATGGAACAGCAGGTGAGATTTCTGGAGTTGGCTGCCACTGCTGCCTACGTCGAAGCGAAAGCAAGAAAGCAAGCAGACAGGAGTACGCAGCTCAAGGAGAGTGAGTGTGAGAGAAGGAACATTCTCAGGAGCCTTGGGGACACCAACATAGGTTTCCATTCAGGATGAGCCTAAGCTAGATTTCGAGTCTGTCTGACCCAACCACACACACATGCCTCTCTCTCCTCATCCATGTATCTATCAATTCCACCCGTCAGTTGCTCATCTATCTGCGTACCGACCCACAGAAAGGAAAAGCCAATCCGCATTGTCTGGAAGGAGAGGAAGGACGTGGAGTCTTAAAGTCTGTTCCTTGGGCATCCAGACTGTAGCCAAGAGATGAGAGATTCATTCAGTTTTGTCAGCAAATACACAGACACACACAAACGAGGATATTGTCACTTTCTGTTAGAATAGCAGAGAAATGCACACACGTTCATAAAGACCCAAGGCCACTTACCAGAGCCGAGGGAAAAGTTAAGAGTTTTAAGTAATTTGGCTTTAAACCCAAGGCTTCAAATACAGGTTAAGTGGAGGGCTCAGGGGGCATCCCAGAAGAGCCCAGATTGGAGCTGTGAACCCCAAGAATGAGGGCAGCACCCTGGAATGAAGACTTCTCTCAGCCTCATCTGCCAGAGGCTGCTGTGAGTTGTTAGCAGGAAAAGAACTAGGTGTTTGCAATCTAAGGCAGTTTGGGGAAAATATAGGTAATGAATGGAGAGACTTTTGATAAGATGTAATGTTGGAAGATCAAGAAAAAACATGCTGAATTATGGTTTTCATCATTCTCGAGGACTATATTGCACAAAGCACTTTTTTTTTTTTTAAAGACTTTATTTGGGAGGGGGGAGAGAACAAGAGAGAGCACAGAGGGAGAGGAAGAAGCAGGGTCGCTGCTGAGCAGGGAGCCCAAAGTAGGGCTCCATCCCAGGACCCCGTGATTGTGACCTGAACCAAAGGCAGATGCTTAATTCACTGAGCCACCCAGGAGCCCCACACAAAGCACTTTAAATTGAAGTGATTCCCAATAATTTATAACAGATGGGAGGTAGGAAAGTTGGATTGATTTTCATTGGTTTAATTGAATTCCATTCTCCCCCCTAAAGATACTTCTCATTTAAAATTTAAAATTTCATCTTTTCTTTTTTCTTTTTTTTTTAAAGATTTTTTTTTAATTATCAGAGAGAGAGAGGGAGAGAGCAAGCACAGGCAGACAGAATGGCAGGCAGAGGCAGAGGCAGAGGCAGAGGGAGAAGCAGGCTCCCTGCCAAGCAAGGAGCTCAATGTGGGACTCGATCCCAGGTCACTGGGATCATGACCTGAGCCGAAGGCAGCTGCTTAACCAACTGAGCCACCCAGGCGTGCCTAAAATTTCATCTTTTCAACTGTGTTCCTGGACTTAACTTAAAAATGTGATACGGTCTTCCCCATTAGGAGGTGAGTGGCAAAGATACAGGTATACAGGCTGGAAAGCTGGTGACACTTGTATGCTATGGCCAAAGAGGCAGTGTGACTTTCACCTGAGACACTTCTGAAAACCAACCACATGCTAAGTAAGCCTACAGCTTGAGGGGAAATGAAAGCTGAGGGATGAGAGAAGAAGGAGTTCTCTGAGACCAAGGAATCAAAGGTCAGAACTTTTAGCCAAGCCTAATCCTAATACAGGTGTGAGGGTGCAGGTGGCTATGAGGACAGGGGGTTCACTCACTCTGGAGGTTCAGGGGATCTTCTGATTCTCCTCCCTTTTCCCACCCATCACTTCTTGATGAGCTGATTTTTAATGGAAACTTGATAGACATGTTACACATTAACCAAGAGAAAACAGGAAGAAGATTTTCCCTGCAGAGGACACGTTGCAAAGTCTGGCATACCTGAGAACAGAGAGAACCTTCAGGTTTACTCAGGTTATAACCTGAGCCATGAAATAATGGTCCGTCTTCTGGTGTACTCGGAATAGCCCAGAATCTTGACGTATTCAGATCTGAGTTTGAATAGTTGAGTACCTCTTATTTGTTATATGACCATTGGCCAAGGTAATATATTCTCTTACAACTCCCTGTTACCATCTGTAAAATCGATGAAATTTGCCTATGAGAAATTACATGACGTGTTCAGAAGTTGCTGGGTACATAGTTGTTGCTCGGTAAGCATTGATATCCCAACAACATCACCAATCCCAGATGTTGGGATCACAAATCCCAACATCTGTCACAGACCAGTGCATCTTTACTGCTTTGCTAATCCTTTCTTCCTTGCTAATCGCAGCTCCTCCCTTCCCTTCTCTAGACTCCTGTATTTCATTCTTGTTATCAAAGAATTGAGTTTTTCTTCATCCTTTCTCTTATCTTTGAGATTGACTAACAGGATTGTACCTCTAAGAAAGCTTACCATCAACCCCCATGTGCCTAGAAAGTTACTGGACACAGAATTGGGCATTGGTGATCATAAACTGTAAAAATGAAAAGGGCTTAGGAAAGTATGTCAGTTGAACTACAGTCAATGCTGGCCTTCGTGATGTACACACAGCTTACAATCACAGAGCACCTGGAAAATGGGCCAGAGATATATTTACTGAATGCAGCCCAAACAAAACTATTTTGGTGGAAACATACTAAACACTGTAGACACTTAAGGGATTGGGGAAGGGACTGAACAACATTTCCACCTGTTCTGTCATGTGGCACACTCAGGTCCCTGTTCAGGTGACACCTTCTTGGGGCGTTCTGCTTACCTGGTTTGCCCCTCTGGGAATAAAAACCCTGACCGCCATGAGCAGGTGTGTTAGTCATTTGAGGTCCATTTCCTCAATAATACCTCAAATGGGGCATTACTTTGGTGCATTTTGGAGACAGCAAGAAGTAGTTGAGAAGAAGTGAAACTATACTTAAAAGCTGTATTTACTAAATACATTCACGAAAGACAGTGAGTACTTTATCAAAGTTGAAGGACTCCTCCTCAGTATGGTGTTCTCCCTAGGACCTGGTCACAGATGTGGCTAAGGGAGTTGTTTCTATTCTGCTTCATGCGTTGGCCCTCCGATGTCACCTGTTTCTGCATCACTCCGTAGTTCGGGATGGTGTTTCAGATCCACTATAGCTGGGTTTGGATTCTGGCTGGTTTCTTCCTGGCAATATCATTCTGAGTAAGTTTCTGTATCATTTCTGAATGGCTGGTTCTTCTGCTAGAAGTGGGGGTAACAACACATCTGCCTCATGAGATGACTGTGAACTTAGGGCTTACAGATACACACCTGTGGCAATGTCTGAGCCACAGAAATTGTTTACTAAAAGATCTAATAAATAATACTTTTGTTTATTATTGTTGCTGTGCTTTCTTGGCACCCTTTTTAATGTCCCCCCTCCCCTCCCATGCACCCCATGACAGGTTGGTTGGGTCCTGCTAGACAAGAAATGCAGAATTCAAGCCTTGTCATGGCTTCATTTTTCAGCTATACCCCCGCGGAGTCCTCATCAGCCCCGTTTCTCCACCTGAGGTCTTGTGTCTCTACAATTTCTTATATATTAGCTACACTGAAGGAAGACCAGCATTTCCAGTGTGTTCCTTACTGCATCCAGAGAAAGACTTTTCTCCGTGCTTTTTGATAGTGGCTGTGTAGCTAGAGATTTTATAGAACACTTTGGCTTAGGAAAAGAAAAAAACTCAAGCCCGCCTGCTAGATCAAAACTTCTCCTCCCATTAATCAAAAACTGACAACGTTTTATTTCCGTATCGTGTTGCTTTTTATACCTGTCGGCTGAACCACCTGGGATTTTGTGGTTTAAACATTTCATTTTCCTATGAGATACAAGGTGGCAGGCACAACAAAAACAGTAAGTTACATGCAATGAACACGTTACTGAGCTAGCATGCTGGGCAGCCTTGGAAAAAATAATCTCCAGGGGTCAATTGGCATGAAAAGTGCCTGTTTGATTCTTTACTCGGGCCTTTAAATACCAATGGTTCTCTTTTCCAAGATAGCAAATTTAAACCCTCCCAAGATTTTAATAGTTTATTCTGAAGGACCCCGCTCATATATAATTTTTATAGACCAATGAAAGCTTTTACATAAAATACTCTGTTACTTTCAATTCCATTTATTAAATAAATATGTATTGAAACCCTACTAAATTCATGGGGACTAACCCAAACCCTGTAGGGACTGCAAAGATTTCTTGTTTATAACTTATGTGATTTCTTCTTTACATAAATTATGACCTGCTTTACATATAAATATGGACTTCTTTTAATTATGGCACATCTAAATCATAGTCGTAGCTTTTTTATTTTATGGTATGCATTTTCCAGTGTGAATTAAAGTTCATAAGTCAAAGTAAAAGGAAATATTCAATTATGCAAACACTGCTTTTCCAAAGAGAAAAACAATTAGATTTGTAGCATTTTACTTCAATTCATGGATTATTGAATAAGTGTATTTTGAGCTCCTACTATGTGCCAGACACTTAAGTAGTATCTGGAACACGAATAAAATAAGACCCTTTCTGGGGGCTTGAAATCTATTAGAATAGAAGTTACAACAAAACATAGCACACACAGCGACAAGGTGTATTTAAGGTAAGAAAACTGGTCAGAAGAGTTGGGGGGTGGTGATCTCTCGGTTTCCTGCTCCAACTCCCCCCCAAAAACTCTGTTCCTTTTAATCTTCCCAGCTGATGAAACAAAAAATATAGGCATCACGCATGAATTGGCCCTTCCCTTGATCGTCCACATTCAGTCCATTAGCTGGTCCAGCCAAACTCTTCCCCTAAACTGCATCTTAAACCTGCTGGTTCACCTCCAACCCCACTGTTTTCTCCCAAGTTCAGGCTGCTGTCCACTTGCCCTGGGTCCTCTTCGGCAACTGGTTGCATCTGTCTCATTTCCATTCTTGCCATGCTACAGTGTATTCTCTGCACAGCCATAAGTAGGTTTTAAAAAATACAGAGCGAATCACATTCTACTGTCTGAAACCCTTTAGGGGCTTCCTGTTATGCTTAAAATGAAAGCCAGCCCCCAGCTAAGACCTGCAAGACCCAATGTGATCTGTCCCACTCCTGCTTCTCCTCGCCTTTTCCTCTCGGCTCCACATAGTTATCGCTGTGAAATGTGCAACAGTGCACCATCGTAGGGGCTGCAAGTTAGAACCAATACCACCATGTGTATCTCAACCTTTCTTCTATTTCTGTATTTGTTGAGCTTGCTCTCACCTCAGACTTTCCACATGGAACTCGCTCTCCCTAGACACGCCCATGGATGGCTCCCCATTTTCTTGCAGATCTGAGCTCAGAGGTCTCCTCCTCACCCTCTAGCAGCAACTCACTCCTTATTTCCTTCTTCACAGTACTTACCAATATCTGAAATGGTCCTAGCTTTTCTTTTGTTTGTCTTTTCCTCCCAGTACCCCCTCACCCTTGCCACACAGACACACACACACACACATACACACACACGTAAGTTTCGTAAGATCAGGGGCTCTTCTGTCTTGTTTCTATCTATCCACACATCACTTATTAATTAGATGGTTGTTGAATGGATGAATGAATTATTTTATTTTTTTAAAGTAATCTCTACACCCAACTTGAAGCTTGAACTCAAGATCGAGAGTCACCTGCTCTACCAACTGAGCCAGCCAGGTGCCCCTTCTTTTTCTCCTTCTCTTCCTCCTTCCTCTTTGTAAATGAATGAATGATTTCAGAAGGAAAGGACTTTGAAATTAGGTAAATGTTTTGTCGGAACAAGATGATAGAGTGAGACCTTAAAACTGTAAGGTATTGTTTCATCCTAAATTGCCTAGTGAGATAGACACTTAAAAATAAGAAACTAGCAATACCACGGTTAATATTCCATTTGGGAATAACTTCCTGAAAGTGGGTGTAGTATGGACTGAAATATGCTTCACTCAAGGCAGCCAGACCAAGACAGAATACTAACACTTGAAACGTGTTTTGATTTTTTAAAAGCTTTGAGTATCAGAACCGGTGTCTGCATTCAGAAATCGTCACATGGATTATATCTTTCCAATTATACCTTCACTCTCTGGTATTTTTAAAAGTGAAATTGCAATTTAAAATTTAAATACTTTTGTGAGTTTCTCCTGTGTGACTGGGGAAGAGGGGTCGTGAGAGTTCACTGGCAAATACGTTGGTGTAAGTAGAACATACTCAATGACAAGATCACAAATCGTTTGCAAGAGTTGGAAATAAAAGCTTGTTATCTGTCACTAAAGCTTTCAACATAGGGGGCCTTGAGCTAACAGTGACAAGAATCTAGGGGGAAAAACCCACCTTCACTAAACTGTCTGGGGGCCATTTTTGTTCCTAATTAAATCTTTCAAAATTTCTTATGATTTATGCAGCTACTGGAAATAAATCAGCTTCCATTTTCTCATTGTCTTTATAGGGAGTTTCCCATTTTCCCACACATCATTAGCATTTGTCAGGTAATTATGGAAGCTGGCCTCTTCCAAGCCAACAGTGTTGACCTCTCTAGAAACTACAAAATTAGAGTAAGGGCAACCTAATGAAGAAGCCCCCCCCCCCAAATTAGCATTTACATTTTCCCAAGAAATTTGTAAGCATAATAAATGTCTGATACCAATGGCATAGGCATTCTTATCATCTGAAGGCTAATTATTCCCATTTTTTTTTAAATTTCTAGTAGATAGTTATTGCTTTTTATTTTTTTGGCTTCTGAAAGTTTGGGTTTGTCTCTGTATCCCCTTCATCCATAGAGTGCATCTATTTTCAGAATTGTACATCCCTCCTGCTCCAGTGACTTCCCGACTTCTAGGCTAGCCTTACCCAGGCACCAAGTCCTTGGTTTTAAACAAACACAGGACATTTTCTTGCAAAAGCTCCACCACCAAGTAAAATTCAACAACCCCCAACTTAACCGAGACTCTTTTGCTATCTGCTTGTGTCTGTCCTTCACTCTCTGACTCCTTACGTTTCCTGGCCTATATTCCTGCCCATCATTCCCTCATCCCTTTCATTCAGACTGTAGCACAGTCTTATATACTATCTCTTAGATTCACTTCTTTCAGTCCCATTGGGTACATGCTTGTACACGTATCACGCCTAAATCAAATCAGCAATGTTCTCATCTGTCTCCCCATCCTTGAAATCCAGATACATTTTCAAAAATAGTTTTTGTAGCATAAACATGACTAGAAAAGCATCCAAGAGCTCCTCACTTACCAGGAAAAGAAAACCCTTCATGTTATCACATCAAAACAATTCTCAAAAACTTATCTTCGCACTTAACACCCCACCTTTTTTTTTTTTTTTTTCTCTTTTGGTCAGCCTGCATCTAGATAACCTTGTCTCTTTCCTATCTTCTCCAATCTTATCAAATCGTCCTCTGTCATTTCCACCCCGATGAGCTCCTCTCTGCTCATCAACTATCCAAGATTATTTTTTCTTCAAGGCACTTTCCAAACCTCATCTCCTCAGAGACATCTCCCCCGGACCCTCAAATCTATATCCATTTCCTTATTTCACAACATGATCTAATGTATTGTTTTGTGTGCTAGGTCTCATCTCCCTCATAAGAACTTCAATTCTGCAGGACCAGAAATCTTATTTTCTGCAGCAGCCACATCTTTGACAGTGCTAAGCCTTTTTCAAGACATTTTAGAAAGTATTTGAGGAAACATATAGCAACAAAAAGTCAGTCTAATGTGTAAGCTCCGTGAAGGCTGGGGTTGTGCCTGCTCTGTTCTGAGCTGTGTATTCAGTAGGTCACACAACGCCTGGCACAGGGTCGGTGTCCACTATACATTTTGTGATTGCGAGAAGGAATACAAAAGAGCTAAGCAAAGTAACAGTAAAAACCCTCTTATGTCCATTTTTATAGTGTGTACTTAACAAGAGTCATCAAGAGAAAGAAAGATACCTGAGATAGAAGGTCAAATCCAAAGACACATATCCATAGGCTAATAATGGAAGCTACAACATACACATGTTAAAAAGCTAGCATAAGGGGATGCCTCATGACAATCAGAATGCAGGCACCTGCTGAACCCTGAGAGGCTTTGGGATTTCTATAACCTTTGGTCTGGTATGGGGACAAGGTGTCATGGAGCAAAAATGTATAATTGCTTTAAGCAGTGAGAAAGCCAGGGGAAGGGGAGCTAGTTCACACCCTCAGGAAGTGAGTGGATCTGCCCACAGAGGGATCAGTGCAATATGTTCTTAATAAAACTAATATTTTAGTGTGCCTTTTTCCATTTTGGGTTAGATCCCCATGTTCGGAGCTGTGATATCATACTCTATGTTCTACTCTAGCATTCGCTATGACTGTGATCAACAATATTTTGTTTGATACATTTCTTTAATATCTTTTACCCATGCAAAGTTCAAGCTTCCTGTAGGCTTCTTGTATCCCTCATGTCTGGAATGGAGATGGAAGCAGAGCAGGTGTTCAATGCATATTTGTTCAATGAATGAGGAAATCTAAGTCTAGAGTCAAACAAGTGTGTGTGTGTGTGTGTGTGTGTGTGTGTGTGCGTGTGTGTACACACTTGCTTTCGAGAGACAGAGAAATAGACCTACAGGATAGAACTGAAGACTCTAGAAAGGTCTCGGAGAAACATTCAAACCCATTAAGGGAATAATGGAAAATAAGTGCTAAGAAAAAAGAAGTAAGAGTTGACACGGCAAAATTTAGAGTTGAACCCAGTCCCTGGCTCCTACACAAGAAATTGCTCACCCTTTTTGACAATTTTCCTTTAATTTGTGAACTCATAGGCTACTCTTCTCAAGGGAGTATCGTGAAACAAATTTGAAAAAAAAAAAAAAAAAAAGAGAAGGAGATACAAAACACAGTGTAACAGAATGTGTTGTACATGCTCGAAAACCATTCAAATTCTTGTAAAAAGAAACTAGAAATTATTTCCTCCAATTTTGTCCTATATTAAATACTATGTGTGTCTGTGTGTGTGTGTGTGTGTACAGTATATACCTACATCTGTTTCTCACCCAGAACTCAGACTACATCTGTCCATATTAGTGGACGATTTTGCATTTAATTAGTGATAGATTTTTGCATTGATATGTAAATAAGGAAAAAAATGAGATTTAATTTTTTTTAAGATTTTATTTATTTATTTGAGAGAGAGAGAAGAGAAGCAGAAGGAGCAGGAGAGGGAGAGGGAGAAGTAGGTCCTCCGCTAAGCAGGGAGCCCAATGTGGGGCTGGATCCCAGGACACTGGGATCCAGGACCTGAGTGGAAGAGAGATGCTTAACTGGCTGAGCCACCCGGGCACCCAAAAGTGGTATTTTCTAAAACAAAAAGTTGAAATGATCTCTTCCTCCTTCTTCTGTCCTTTTCCTCCCACCTTCTCTCTCTCTCTCTCTCCATTTCCTTCCTTCCTCCCTTATTTTTTTGAAGTGATCCAATCAAAATAAATACCAGAATAGTTTTCAAAACCACTACTTTAGTATATCTTCCACAGTTCTGACAAACTTAAAATTTTGCTTTAGATAGTAAGGGCCACAATAAATTTTTTAAAGAAAACCCCAAGGTAAATTCTGTTGACCTTTCTATCTGGTAAGTGTTGGGCATTTTTCTTTAGTCACAGGTTGGGCAATGTGAATTTCTGTAGAGGGGTTCCTCTGTGACCTAACTACCCAGTATGATGGCATAAAAATCAGTGTGCTCTTGACAGGCCACCTTGTAAGAGGAAGACTCAGGGAGCAAACTGAATCTTGGGCAGGGATCTTTTCTTGAAATACAGAGCCAGGGACTTTTTTTTTTTTTTAAAGATTTATTTATTTATTTATTTGACAGAGAGAGAGAGATCACAAGTAGGCAGGCAGAGAGAGAGAGAGAAAGAGAGAGAGAGGGAAGCAGGCTCCCTGCTGAGCAGAGAGCCCAATGTGCGACTCGATTCCAGGACCCTGAGATCATGACCTGAGCCGAAGGCAGTGGCTTAACCCACTGAGCCACCCAGACGCCCCGAGATTTCCCTCTTAAAATTAAAATCATTGCAAAAATACTGGAATTAAGATCTTGATGGTAAAATTGTCTGCATCAGTCCAAATCTTTTTTCAACCATCGTCCCAAATGCAGCTGCACTGTGCTGTCAGAAGAATGATAGTTAGAGGTGAAGTTTAGGAGAGGGAGTAAAACATGAGCAAAACTTGTAGAAGAAGAGTGTTTCCCTCTTAATGGATTCTGTTAGACTTTGTCATTTAATACTGACATAACTATTAATGCCACTTATTGGACATTGAACAGGTGTTGGGAATTTTGCATATGTTACTTAATCTTTGTAGCAGTTCTGTGAGGTAAATTTTATTATCTTTATTAATCCTCTCTTGTGGAGGAGCAGACTGAGAGTTCAAGGAACATCCTCAAGCCACACAGCCACTAAGTGGCCAAGCCAGGGCTTAAACCCAGGCAAAAGGATTCTCAAGACCACAAGCTACACAGGGCACCATTGTTGGCAATGATGGCACGGTCAGAGCCTGTCCTCAGGACAGAGGCTCCAGTGGACTGATTATATATAATTGGGTGATCTTTTTTTGATCCAGATGGAGGAGAGGGATGTCTTTATTCATTCCTGATGGAAAACAAGTGCATGTTTTCTCCTGAAGAATGAAAAACCTCAACCTCAATTAAAGCTTTGAAATGTGATGTGGCCTATGTGATAATTTACTTTATTTGCAGTTTACCTGTCACTGACCTACAACGGTAGCATCTGGCTTTGCTTACTGAAAAGCAGGCATTCGTGATTAACTGCCTCTGACTGTTCTTTTCCCAGAGCCGTCTGCATCTGCTGTGCTTTGGAGCTGGAATTTCCGAAGCAATTCCTCCTGACATGAAAATTAGGTTCTATAAAAACAGGGGTTTCATGTCAAAAAAGGAAAATGAGTGAGGTCGTAATAATTTAGTACTCGGTTTTCAAAGAAACAGAGCCCCCAAATAATACATGGGCTGTTTAGATTAATCGGTTTAGATAGAGTCCCTAAATAAACAATATTTTAACAGGTAAAATGACTCTCCTTTTCTGGTTTCTCTAAACATTTGACATTACTGACCGCATCGTCAGTGTGTGTGTGTGAGTTCATGGGAGGGACCTAACGGAAGTCAGGGAAATCTTCCTGAAGGATCTGTCAAGGGAAAGGACTTAACAAAGCTAGACTATGGAAAGGGCGATATGTTTTTGGCAGAGGGGGAACATGAACAAGAGGATAAAGATGTGGGAGGAAGAAAGTTTAAGAAGGCTGGGGTGTCAGTGGGAGAGGCAGAATGGCTGGCCAGGCAGGTAGGAGGCAGATCTGGGAAAGCATTGTGCATTATATAAGTGAGTCTAATTTTACTCCACAGGCAAGAGGGAGCCATCAAAAGATGCTAAGCAGAGTAGGAACATGGTTAGTTGCAGATACTAGAAAGCTCTCTGGAAGCATGGCATCAATTAGATTGGAGAGAATGAAGAATAGAACAAGAGAAAGAGCTAGTCAGGAAGCTACTAGAATGACCATTGAAGGAAAG
Source organism: Mustela nigripes (assembly GCF_022355385.1). Taxonomy (NCBI): domain Eukaryota; kingdom Metazoa; phylum Chordata; class Mammalia; order Carnivora; family Mustelidae; genus Mustela; species Mustela nigripes. Next base: position 220,052,334 of record NC_081557.1, on the reverse strand, counting down.
GATTCTGGCTTGAACTGAGGCAATGGCAATTAGTACAGACGGCGATGGACAGAAGAGGACTTTAGGAGTTTGAATCTCCACGTATGGTGACTGATTAGACATGCAGGAAGGGAAAAGAGTCAAGTATGACTCAGGTTTCGGACTTGAACACCAGGAGAATGAGAGTGACTTGTTCAACTGTCTGAACAGGGATGGTGGAAAATATTAGCCAGACAGCACAGGTAGAGGCCATTTAGTGTTGGGAAGTCTTGGAGAAGCAAGAGGATATGGGGTGCCAGTAGGAGTAAAAACATCACTTTCATTTCCACGGAGATAGGAGAGCAAGGCACAAAGAGGGAAGAGGCTCCAGATAAGCCCGTGCTGCCACAGTAGATGAGACAACAGTGCTCAGAAGATGAAAGGACTTCTTCAACCTTCTCTAAGAGGTGACAGGCAGTGTTTTGCCAAGCGTAAGGATCAAGGTATTAGGAGAGCAGTGAGGGGTGGTGAAGGTATGAATTTTTGTGGACAATAGAAAGGAGTGCCTAGGAAGGTGCCTAGGAAGAGGCAGAGGGGTGCCTGGACTGCTTAGTGGCTTTGAAAGGGCCAAAGAAAGCCATAAATTTGTAGAGTGACCATTCTGCTCAGTTTGTGAGATATAAATTCACCCTACTGTATTCTACTCAGTTACTGTACTATAACTTACTATTCTTAAGACCACGGTGATGGCAGGGACCATGTTTCATTTAACTTGGAGAATCTGCAGTGTTCATAACAGGGCATGACCTGTATTAGATGCTCAATATACTTTTGTTGACTTGAAATTTGGGCAGCTATAGAGCAGTAGACATGAAATACTATTAGCAAACAGCACTTTTTTTCTCCAAGTGTATTAAATGGCAGTACCTTGGAGAACTCTGAAAGTAGAACACTCAATATTTTAGGATGGTTCTCCCAGGAGTGACAGTTCTCTGTATGAACAGGTGTATCTGAAAAGACCAATTTGCTGCCAATAGTCACTTTCCTGCTGCAGACTTGGGGTTTAATGATTTAAGGCGAGGCAGAGCACCTGGCATTGTTTACAGGGCTTTTTCTTCACAGTGACAATCTAAAAGAGTCTGTGCAGGGATTTCAGGGAGAAAAGTGAAGGAAATTGGAAAAAAAGTGATAAAAAGGGATAACGGAGAAGAGTGAGCTGAGGACAACTGCCAATTGCAAGTTGTTGATTGACACAGTGTACGCTGTAAGGCAAATAACGGTGGAATCAAACTAAACCAAAGCCTCCCAAAACCGCACTTAGGTCCTAGTTTCTTCTCAGCCACCAACCAATTATATAAGCTTCCATGTGACCTTTGAGCAGTTCTCTGAGGCTCAGTTCTTTGTTAACAAAGAGGGATCATACTTTGTGCATCAGATAATTCTAACTAAGAAACATTTTGTGAACTCCCCAGCATTTCACAAATGTGGAGTCCAGGCTACAAATAGGAACTATTAACCCAAGCAAACATGCTTCCATGGGGCATTTATCATTGCCTCATTGCTTTCCCTCTGCTCGTGCCGCCGCCCAGCTCAGTCTTCTGTTTCTTCCTTCAGTCTTTTCAGAATGAATTTTATCTCCAGAAAATCCTTACACAGAAGTTGAAAGTTAAATATAATTTAGTACTTACCTCCCAAGGTAGTACATTTTTGGTATATCCAGGATGATCCTCGACATGCCATCTTTCCAATTTCTAAAAATTTACAATGAGGAGCTCATTTGTCCACACAGCCCAGTGAATGGTTTTGAGCTGCTGTTATGCTCCAGGCCCTGTATTAGATGCAGGGAATACAGAGATGAGGTACAATAAGGGAGATGAACACAACTGATTCTATTTAAATAGATACTAGATGTTCATAGCAAAGTATAAAATATGAATAGAAACAGGAAAGAGATTAGTTTTGTCTGGGAGGTTTTGAGAAAGCTTTCTAGAAGCTGTGATATTTGACCTGGGCCATGAAGAATGAACACCATTGATACAATTGCACCAGACATAGAGCAGAAAGACATTAGGTAGAGAAAACAGTATGGGCCAAGTCCTAAATATAGCAAAGAGTGCAGTGTGTTGAGTGGACAGGTGGTTTAGCTGTCAGAACGTTCATCCCACTATGGTAAATTCTCACTAGAAGTTAAAAAGTCAGATATGGTTGTGAGGGTCTCAAACATGGCTATTTCCATTGCTTTTGGACTTAGGGCCACCAGAGATTCTGGAATAGTGACATAGAAGGGTAATGATAATCCTTGCTGCATATACAACAACTGTTACTAGCAGTGACATAACGAGATCAGTGAGCTAAGTCACACTGTGCTGTGGAATATCCCAAAGATGGCTAAAGATTTGCTGTGATTTGGGAAATACCGAACAAAGGAGAAGAAAGGAGCATGTGAGTCAGCCTTTATAGACAGAAAACACATAGTCCCCACCACTGGAGATTTTGAGATAACTGTAAAGTATATGATAGCCCACCACTCCCCCCTAAATTTTTCTGCATCCCATGACAATTACATAGCTACAGCTTGTTTCTAAGCATCAGAGGTGGAACTGGATTTAATTTAATCACAGGCTCTTGTTATATGTGAGCACTTGGTCCAACTCTCTGATGTCTATAAACCTCCACGGGTTCCTTTGTGTAAAAAGATGGGAATAATACTAATTTTCCAAGATGGCAGGGATGATTTACAATGAGGGATATAAAGCCACCTACAGAAGGCCTGGCATCTGCCACGTGGTCAATAAATGGTGCAGGGGCTACTCTTGTCTTCCTTCTATTGCCTCTTCTCTGTATTTAATAATTGTGATGGTTTAATTTGGCCAGTTTCACCACTAGCTCTCACACTGTTTTAAAGATCGTTGTCCCCATCTCACTGGTCTTGCCATAGCCAGAGTTCCTGAATAGGAATAGATGTGGGTGATAATTTTCTTGTGAGAAGGTAGATTATGAAACGTGCTTTACCTGTTTTATAGATGCCCACACTGAGGTGGAAACCTTGGATGTACCCCAAGAAATTCAGACATGGAACTCAAACTATAATTAAATGCCTTTCCCTCCAAGCCTGCAGACTCTTTCATTTGCCTCTGCAATCTTGTCCACGCAACTGTATGTCATCTGAGTGCTGAAAGGAGCAACTTCCATGAGACTCTCTGTGCACCAAGCAATAGCACCATAGCTCAGGTTGCACAAAGAATGTGTCCTTTAGAAAAATCCAATTTGAAAAAAGTGAGAGTAATAACAAAACAAGGGATTGTAATTTAATCGCATCAAGCCAAAGATAGAACATTTACCATGATCAAATAGTAACGGTGATGGTAAAAGGAAAGAGTAATTCATTTTTGTGGTATTAGAATTGGATTTTCCCAAAGATCAAAACAGAGCTTCATTCTTTGGACTCATGTTGATGATACTGTCACTAACAGAGAATGCTAGGAGCAAGAACTGAAGCCACTGCCTGTTGAATAGCTTCCCTCAAAATTTATTGTCCCATTTATGTATTTGAAAATCTGAATTGTAAAAGGAATGATATATGTCTCAGTTAGGAATGGCCTTATATAAGATTTTTCATTTTAGAAATTTATTAATATTCCTTAGGCAATTCATCCTTCATGAGAAAGGCAATGGTGGCCTGGCATTTAATAAGTTTGCAGCAACATTAAGCTCTATTGATCTGAATTGGTATATCTGCCTTTTCCCTTGATAGTTTATTACTCTGATTCACAGGTAGCAAGATGTACAGTTACCCAGTTTGTATTGACTATGCGAGAAAATATATTACATGTCATTGAATATATTGCAAGTCTTGGGGATAATTTACACAGTATATTTTGGTTTTGTATATTAAATTAGTTTATCCTGGCATTAATGTCGGTATATAAACATAGACTAATGCTCAGTGAACACTGACTGTATGAATGAATGAGTAAATATCTTGTATAACATCAAAGAAAATAAGTGATGGATTCAACAGTCAAGTTTTGTGCTTTAGAACACTTAAGTCCTTTGGTCAAGGAGAATCAGTTGGTTGGGCCAGGGATAAGCCCAAAGCTCACAACTCAGATTTTGATGTACTGTTTTGGCTGCATATCCTACTTACTTAATCTAAGTTAGAAGAGCTGATGGAGTTAGTCTGAGTTAGATTTCCTGAGGTGGCATAAGAAGCTAGGAAAACCAAAGTGATAGAATGAGATCATCAAAGAAATTAGATTGTGAACTGGGACCTTGATGGGACAGATTTTCAGAAGCTGATTGACTATAATTTAGAAAGATTCTAAGAAATCAATATGAGCATGGGTAGATGGTTGTGGTTGGTTTTGTTTATTGATAGATACATGGTTATGTTCTACTGGCTGAAAGCTTATCAAGTCAAGATAAACTAAAAGTGTTTTAGGATTTAAGTATATAATGATAATCAGAATAACTAGGGAGTCTTCTAGGTTTTTCATGGATTTCCATGGATCATCTTACTTAAACATGATATTACTCCTACCTTCATTTTATAGTTTACTGAGTCCTAAAGAGTTTGTTTTTCATGTACGGTAAACACAGTGGTAGACTCAGAGCTTGAGCTTTTGGAAGCTGATGGCAAGGTTTGGGCTCTAAATAAGCAGTCTTCAGAGGTGGAGTATGCCTTGGCATTGCCAGGGGACATTTCCTGATATTTTGCATCCCGTGTATCTCATTACCTAGAGTTACTGGTGGTCATTTCTATCCAAGTAGAGAAACAAACAAAATATATCTTATCCTAAACAAATAAAAAGATCGCAATTCTACCATTCACCATGTATGTCAAGATCTTCTATAGTTGCCATTTTGTGCTGATATTTGCATTCATTTTCATTAAAGATTTTACTGAGAACTCACAATGTGCTAGACAGTGTAGTAAGTTGTTGGATTCCATCATGAATGAAAATGACAAAGATTCTTGTCCTCATAGATCTTATGGATCTTGCATTCTACCAGAGGAGATAGAAAATAGAAAAGAGATAGAACTTATAAATAAATTATAGGGTTTATTAGAAGCTGGCCATTACTATAGATAAGGAAAAAGGCTAATAAGAAACATCAGGTGTGCCTTGGTGGGGGATGGTCATTTAAAAGAGTGATTGGCACATGTGTTATTGAGCAGGTGTTCATTCAGCAAAGACTTAAAGAAGGGAGGGAGTGCACCATGTGTATTTAGGTGCAATGATGGTCATTGTGAAGAGGAAGCTAGGTGATCCCAGGTGCCTTGTCATGTCACTAAGGGTGAACCTGTGGTCATGGGTGAAGTCAAAGCTAAATGATCTATCTGTAGATTGGTCCCATAACATTAGCCTCATCAGACTCTTGAGAAAACTGAAGGTGTAATCTGTCATTTCTCAGAGTAGCTTTGTGACAGAGTAGCTTTGCCTTCAGGTAGTCACAAGCTTCCTCCTGACAGCTCATAAATCCTGAAGTCAGCATGAGCCATTAGTATGGGCCCTGCTCCAGGATGAAGTTTGCTTTGCTTAATATGACAGTTTTCTGTCTGCAAGCCCCAGATGTGAGGGGTCACCACTCCAGCCTCTAGAGGGAATGCAAGATGTCCTCTTCCTACCCATTCCCACCTCACCAACCTCTTCCCACTCCCCAGTGTTTTGATTTTCTCATCCTTAACATCAGGTGTTAAGACCTAGGACAGTATTAGGTCTTGCTGCTAGGAGTTGGAGCTTTTCATATAAGTACAGTAACTCAGAATGAAAATCCTGATAAACTTCTAATCAGAAACTCTGATTGGCATTTACCTGGGTCTATAATTAACAAAAACATAGGATGGATTATTACTTTGCAAATGCACTATGGAGGACCAAATATTTCAAAATATATGTTCCTTGGAGGAAAGACCTATTTACCAGACGAAGAAAGCTTCCTTTTCAGTGTACAGTTTTTATTGCCCTCTTTTTTCTTCTCCTGCCACAGGTTTGGCCTTCAACTAAGTTGGCTATTTGTCTGGCAAACCACAAAATCAGGTTAAAAGCCAGCACAGACCAAAAAAAAAAAAAAAAAAAAAAGTCATAACAGGGTCACTACCTCATTGAGGTTGGGTTGACAATCTAGGAAAAGAGATTTTTGTTGTGCAGAAACTTTTATCTCAAACCCAGCCTGTTTGACAGGGAGTTTATTTCACTGCAAGTAGTTATCAAATACCAGCAAAGCCTCTGAAAAATGCTGAAGTAGGTCCCTGTTCAGGGCCCTGTCAGCACTTAGTGTCAAGCAAATGAAAACTGATTTTCAATTATTTATAGAATCTTTTATGCATAGAGAGTGTGTATGTGTGTGTCTGTGTGTCTGTGTGTGTGGTGTGTTTTGAATCTGGTTCTCTGATGAAATCCTATATTTGAATAATTCTGGATAAAATGGAGAGTTTCCTGCCCCAGATATGGTGGAAGAGATGTCTAGCATGGTTTTGGGGGAAGGAGAGATTTTGGAGTCAGACCAGGCCTTAGACTGACCCATATTGTGATAAAGGGCAAATTGCTTAATTGTACGAGGTCACAATTTCCTGATTTCTAAGAATCAGTTTTGCAATAGTTCCCACCTTGAAGGCTTTTTACAAAGAGTAAATGAAAGAAAATATGGATATGAGGTAAAGAAACCCATGAACTTGTCCAAGGCCCTTGATTACAAATAAGGAAACTGTAGCTAACTTGTTTTCAAGGTGCAAACCTAGGATTCTGTCTTCCTATGCTCAATGCCGGGCACAGAGGTCTTTCTGCTGCAACATGCTGGAGGAAAGAAAAATACTTTTAAACACATGTGTTACCTACTATAACTAGGTAGAGCTCTAAAGAGCCTACCCTCTCTGTTTAAGTCTCATTATAGAAAGTTGGATTCCAAAAGGCTAAAATCTTATAGCAACTAACCATACCAGGTGGAGTTTCTAAACAAGGCATCTTGGTTGAAGGATGGGCTAGTGTTTGACAGGTGGCCTCCAAAAAGATCTGTCCAAGACTAATCCCCAGAATACACATATGTGACCCTTTTTGGAAAAGAGGTCTTTGCAGATAAAATTAAGTTAAGGATCTTGAGATCAAGGGATTATCCTAGATTATACAGGTCCTAAATCTAATGACAAGTGTTCTTAGAATAGACCAGAGAGGACAGACACAGAAAAGGAGGAAGAGTGTGACCATGGAAGCAGAGATTGAGGACAGGCTGCCACAAAATGCCCAGAAATGCCCATGACCTTCAGAATCTGGAAGAATCTTCTCTAGAGCCTCTGAATGGATCATGGCCTTGCCAACACTTTGATTTGAGACCTGTGGTACTGATTTTAGACTTTTGGCCTCTGGAGTTATGAGAAGATCAACTTCTGTTGATTTAAGTCACCAAGGTTGTTTTAATTTTATGGCATTGTTAACGGCAGCCCTAGAAGCCAAGGTGGGAGGTCAGAAAATCTGAGACGCAAAACTTAAACAAAATACATGTGAGCTATATCACACGCCAGCATGGAAATGAGGGGAGGCAAGTGTCTCGGTTTGCTTTCATTCAGGCATAGAAGTGCTGTCCTGAGGCCATGTGTCTAGGCACGTTAATTCAGTCAGTGTCTGAGAAATAGAGAATGTATGCCTTCAAGTTGCTTATGTCATTTGTTAGTAAACAAGCCAACTGACAAATCAGTTATATGGCAGCATGCCAATGGCTACAGTAGAGGGGAGGTATAGATGCTATGTGTCGTTTAGAGAAATGAAGCTTGAACTCCAGCAGGGACAGGGGGACCACCAGCACTGGCTTCTGAGAGACACAGATGGCTGAGCTAGGACCTGAACCTGTTGGCTTAGAGAGAGGGAGGTTTTTCCTCACAGGAGGAGCAGGGGTCTATTTTCCTCACACTTTATATGGAGGTCCCAAAGGCCAGATTTTCTATTTATTATCGTGTCTTCTCCCCCTTTTCCATGACCTAGTATGTCTATATAAGGAACAGGATAGCGGTTTGCTGGGTTGAGATTACCATTAGACAAAGAAATGTGGCTAACACATGTGAGCCAGGTGTTCTGGAAAGATAAGCTCAGAAGTGGATAAAGGCAAAGTCGAGGAGGATTTCAAACTTCCATTCACCAGGTGGGAGCAGGTCCAGCTCTGCATTCATCAGCTCTGCCTCTGGCTTCACGGTTCCTGCCTCAGGGGCTCTGCCTCCCACTCATTCCACCCTTGGCCTGGCCTCCCTTGCAGCCTCCTAATTCCCATACTGGACAGTGGGACTGAACAGGAGAGAGGGGACAAATCTCTTTTTATGTGTTGCAAGCTCTGAGCTACATTCTTTGTGTGATCTGACTTAGCCCTCATCACCTTCCTCTAGGGAAAGTATCACTATTTCTATTTTTCAAAAGAGGAAACACTCTTTCCTAAAGTTGAAAGGCCTTGGGAGATCTGGCTTTTGCTTACCTCACCTCCAACACTAGTTGCTCTCTGTCTCATAATTTACACTGTAGATATGCCAACCTTTTCTAGTCTCCTTAGCACAGTGGTTCTCAAAGAGGAGCAATTTTGTTCCCTAGGGGTAAAATCTGATGATATCCAGACATATTTAGGATGACCACAACTGAGGAAGGGGATGCTATTGTCATCTAAGGAACAGAAGCCAGGGACGCTGTTAAACATTGAGCAATGCACAGGACAGCCGTCCTCCCCTGCAGGGAAGAATTATTTGGCCCCACATACTGGTAGTTCTGAGACTCAGAAGCCTTGCCTTAGTGCATATCATTCCCTCTGCCTGGTCTGCTCCTGTCCCTTTTCCTCTCTTAGCTGGGTGTCTGTGACTCACATAAGACCCAGCTGAGATGTTATCTCCTCTAGGAAGCTCTTTCTGATCCCTCCAAGTGGGGCTGGGTGCCCCACCTCTGTGCTCCCACACACAGCCTATCTAGCATTCCATTATTATTGTTCCTGCATTGTCCTATTCATGAATCAGAGGCTCCCTCTGGGCAGGAAACCATATTCTATCTGCCTTTGTATCTCTTGTAGCTAATGGAAAGCCCTGGCAGGTTGCTTAAGATATACTTGTTGGACGAATGAAGTGGTGCTGTGGGTTTTATATGCTGTAAGAAAGGGAAAACCAGGAGCACTTGACTGGGTCAAACCATTAAGCTTGACTGGGTCAAACCATTAAGCTTCTGCCTTCTACTCAGATCATGATCCCAGGGTGCTGGGATTGAGCCCCACATGGGGCTTCCTGCTCAGCAGGCTGTCTGCTTCTTCCTCTCTGTTCTGCTCATGATCTCTCTCTCTTTCTCAAATAAATAAATAAAATCTTAAAAAAAAAAAAAAGAAAGGTAAAATGAGGGGAAATGAGGTAACTGGTCTCAGCACATTGTAATTGGCATGAAAAGAACATGGCAGGAAGTGTTCCTGTGGAGATGTTGCCCCACTTACTGCTGGTTTTAGCATTGGTTTCCTAACCCAGGAAATAGAGAGAAAGAGGAAGTCCTGGAGAAAAGAAAAAGTAGCAGAATATACCAGATGCATGTCCTTTCCTCCTTAACTCCTACTACTTTCCCATGTTGTGAGAACTAAAGGAATGACAAAAACAACCTAACAAAAATTGGAGCTGGCCTTTGTGGTTTAAACAGCTATCAGATTTAATGGCAGAAGCATGGAGATATGGCGTGTTTGTGCAAGGACATGGTTTCAAGAAAACCTAGTTGGCACCTTCCTTGCTTCTGTCAGAGAAATTCAAGTGACAGTAGCACTTTTTCTGGCTGCCAAAGGAATATTGGAGGCACTTGACATGCTGTTTTTGTTTTGTTTTGTTTTGTTTTGTTTTGTTTTCAAGAGAGTGTCTGTGACAGCCTTCAAGCTCCTTGGCTTCCTTTGGCACTCAGAAGCGATGGCAGTCAAAGGAACATTGGGGAACAGTCTTCATTGCTTTTCTTCTGCGCCGCTTCAGGATTTAGATCAGCACAGGCATGGCTGACGAGGTGACTGCAGGTGTGTTAGTCAAAGCTTTTCTCCCTGGAGCAGAAGAGGCGTCAAAGGCGGGGAAGAAGGACTTGGTGAAACATGAGCACTCCAGTACCTCCACAGGCTTGAAATGTGGCTCCAGCATTTCTTACAAAATTTCACACATATGAACCTTTGGATACTGATTTTTATATTTTAACTTCATTTCTGTTAATAAACAGAGGGTGAAATTTGAACATAAAGTGGTTATAGAAAACTCTTAATTTAGTGTAGAGCAGCCTGACAGAAAACATAGATGGACATCTTTCTCCCCACACTGATATTTCCCTCTAATTCCCAATAGCCCTGCTTTCCAAGACTCATCCAAACCCTTTTATTCCTTAAGGAAAAATAACATAGTTAGGAAGATTATCACAAGACCAGCCAAGGCAGCTCTTTCATGAAGAGTATGCTACATAGAGCAGACTCAGTCCAGCAGTCTCCAGCATTCAGTGATCACACAGTTAGACTTTGAGCTCCTTTCATCTGAGAGGAGTTTGGACAGTGTTACACTGAACGGCATGCTGTCCATTTCCTATGCAAGGGGCCATCTGTCTTTATTGCACAGCCAAACCTGAAGTTATTAATTCTTGCAGGACGGAATGCCACGTACTCCTCCCACTCCTGCAGCAACAGAGAAGTCAGACTAGGGGGTGGGGAGACAAGGATTGAACGCAGACAAAACTGAGTGGGAGTCAAAGGGAAACTGGAGAGTTTCAAGTTTTAATACAAGATTTAAATTTTCATGCAGTTAAAATCCCCATATTTTCTTTAGGATATGCCTAAAAACAAAACAAAACAAATTCCCTTTCTGTCCCAAGGTTATAAAAATACTTTACTATATTTTCATCTAAATGTTTTGAACTTTTGTTTTGTATTTAACTTTTTATTTTGCTGGGATTTTTTTGGAAGAGGTAATATAAGGCATTTGTTTTTATCTTTGTCCATATTGCTAATGAAGGATTCCAGCTTACTTATATTAAATCATAACTTTTTGCTCAGAGATAGAATTACTATAAAGCTAATGCAGCATAAACTTTAGGTATCTTCACTTTACTAGACTCTTCTAAGACCCCAGCAAGAGTTTTAACACTATAGTTACATAGCCATATATTTCTATAAGCCTTTCAAAAATATTTTTGTATTCTTTTTCTTAAAGAAAGCACCTGTTCTAAATTGTTATAAACTTCAGGCTTCAGCAAACCTGGATGCATCTGGGTGCCTATTGATCTTTTAAAATGCTGTCTGTGGTAGGCAGAATAACAGCCTTCCAAAGGGGCCACATCCTAATCACCAGAACATGGAAATATATGAGGTAACATGGCCAAAAGGAATTGGTGTTACCAATGGAATTAAGGTTGCTAATCAGCTGTCTTTAAGATATGACAATTATCCTAGATTACCCAGGGGAGCCCAGTGTAATCACCGGCATCCTCAGAAGTCAAAGAGGAAGGCAGAAGGAGCTCTGACTCCACAGAACGGTGAGAGATGCAACATGGTGGGCTTTGAAGATGAAGATGGGGACAACAAGTCAAGGAATGTAGGCAACTTTGACAAGTGTGAAAAGATAAAGATGCTGATTAGATGTGCCAGAAACATACTCCTGCTGATACATTTTTATTGGTCCAATGAGACCCTTTGGAGTTCTAAACTGTTGAGATGTAACATAAATACATGTGTGTTGTTTAAGCCACCAAGAAATCGATTCTTCTTATTCCTGAACACTGTATATGTCTTCACTTATTTGGGGCAGCTGTTCCCTTGAATTTTTCCCTTTTTAATAATGGTTTATTATTTTATTCATCAAGGTCTTGAAAATCTTTTGTGAAATTTATTCCTCAAACCTTAAGTCATTTTCTTTTTAAAGATTTTATTTATTTATTTGACAGACAGAGATCACAAGTAGGCAGAGAGAGGGGGAAGAAGGCTCCCCGCTGAGCCAAGAGCCTGATGCGGGGCTTGATCCCAGGACCCTGGGATCATGACCTGAGCCTAAGGCAGACACTTTAACCCACAGAGCCACCCAGGTGCCCCAAGCCTTAAGTTTTTTTGTTGATATTATTTCATATATTTCAAATATTTCAACATGTTTCATATATTTTTCTATTATATTTTCTTTTTTTTAAAGATTTTTATTTATTTATTTGATAGACAGAGAGAAATCACAAGTAGGCAGAGAGGCAGACAGAGAGAGAGAGGGAAGCAGGCTCCCCGCTGAGCAGAGAGCCCGATGCGGGGCTCGATCCCAGGACCCTGTGATCATGACCTGAGCCGAAGGCAGAGGCCTAAACCACGGAGCCACCCAGGCGCCCCTTCTTTTTTTTTTAAAATTTTATTTATTTATTTGACAGACAGAGATCACAAGTAGATGGAAAGGCAGGCAGAGAGAGAGGAGAAAGCAGGCTCCCTGCTGAGCAGAGTCCGATGCAGGGCTCTATCCCAGGACCCTAGGACCATGACCTGAGCCGAAGGTAGAGGCTTAACCCACTGAGCCACCCAGGAGCCCCTCTATTACATTTTCTAATTGATTATTAACCACATAAAGAAGGCTGCTCATTTTTCTTGCTGAAGTTCTTCTAGAAACCTTGCTGAATTACCTTAGTTGTTCTGATAATTTGTTGGCAAATCATCTAGGAATTTTTATAATTATATTATTTGCAAATCAGAACATAATTTCTAGCCTCAATTCTTATATCTTATTTATCTTGGCTAGGCCTTGATACACTGCTGAATGTAAATGATCTTGGTTGTATCCTTGTTTTGCACTTTTGTTCTAAGAAATTCCTTTAATATTTGGTTGTAAGGAAAAAGACTTAGTGTAGTTCTTTTCATATATAATTTTTATTGAGAAAAATAGTTTCCCTGTTTCTTTGTTTATAGGTTTTCTTCATGAAATTGTTTTTGTCAGGTGATTTTTCCTTTTTTTTCAAGCTTTTATTTAAATTCTAGTTAATATATGGGATAATATTGGTTTCCGAAATAGGATTTAGTGATTCTTCATTGATTGAGATCATTATATGTTTTTTTCCCTTAATATGTTATTCTAGTGATTATAGTAATAGATTTTCTTTTTCTTTTTTTTTTTTTTGATTTTATTTATTTATTTGACAGACAGAGATCACAAGTAGGCAGAGAGGCAGGCAGAGAGAGAGAGGAGAAAGCCGGCTCCCCACTGAGCAGAGAGCCTGACATGGGCTTGATCCCAGGACTCTGGGATCATGACCTGAGCCGAAGGCAGAGACTTTAACCCATTGAGCCACCCAGGCATTCCTAGTAATAGATTTTCTAATTTAAAATTATCTTTGATTTTCTGGGATTAACCTATATTAGTTGTTATACTTTTTTTTAATAATTTTTAATTTTTTATAAACATATATTTTTATCCCCAGGGGTACAGGTCTGTGAATCACCAGGTTTACACACTTCACAGCACTCACCAAAGCACATAAGCCTTCCCAGTGTCCATAATCCCACCCCCTTCTCCCAAACCCCCTCCCCCCAGCAATCCTCAGTTTGTTTTGTGAGATTAAGAGTCACTTATGGTTTGTCTCCCTCCCAATCCCATCTTGTTTCATTGATTCTTCTCCTACCCACTTAAGCCCCCATGTTGCATCACCACTTCCTCATATCAGGGAGATCATATGATAGTTGTCTTTCTCTGCTTGACTTATTTCACTAAGCATGATACACTCTAGTTCCATCCATGTTGTCGCAAATGGCAAGATTTCATTTCTTTTGATGGCTGCATAGTATTCCATTGTGTATATATACCACATCTTCTTGATCCATTCATCTGTTGATGGACATCTAGGTTCTTTCCAGAGTTTGGTTATTGTGGACATTGCTGCTATAAACATTCGGGTGCATGTGCCCCTTTGGATCACTACGTTTGCATCTTTAGGGTAAATACCCAATAGTGCAATTGCTGGGTCATAGGGCAGTTCTATTTTCAACATTTTGAGGAACCTCCATGCTGTTTTCCAGAGTGGCTGCACCAGCTTGCATTCCCACCAACAGGGTAGGAGGGTTCCCCTTTCTCTGCATCCTCGCCAGCATCTGTCATTTCCTGACTTGTTTATTTTAACCATTCTAACTGGTGTGAGGTGATATCTCATTGTGGTTTTGATTTGTATTTCCCTGATGCCGAGTGATATAGAGCACTTTTTCATGTGTCTGTTGGCCATCTGGATGTCTTCTTTGCAGAAATGTCTGTTCATGTCCTCTGCCCATTTCTTGATTGGATTATTTGTTCTTTGGGTGTTGAGTTTGCTAAGTTCTTTACAGATTCTGGACACTAGTCCTTTTTCTGATATGTCGTTTGCAAATATCTTCTCCCATTCTGTCAGTTGTCTTTTGGTTTTGTTAACTGTTTCCTTTGCTGTGCAAAAGCTTTTGCTCTTGATGAAATCCCAATAGTTCATTTTTGCCCTTGCGTCCCTTGCCTTTGGTGTTGTTCCTAGGAAGATGTTGCTGCGGCTGAGGTCGAAGAGGTTGCTGCCTGTGTTCTCCTCAAGGATTTTGATGGATACTTTTAATAGATTACTAAATGTATTATACTTACACACATTTTCAAATTTTGCCTCTATATTTTCAAGTGAGATTGGCTAAAATATTTTTCCCTTGTGCTGTTCTTCTCTAGTTTTGATATCAATGTTACAGTAGCCTCATAAAATGAATTTGTAGCTTTCTTTTTTAATATTCTGTGATGCAGTTTGTATGAAATAAGGATTATTTGTTCCTTGAATGGTTAATAGAAATCATCTCTAAAAATCACCTAAAGTTAGTATCTTTTGGATTTCATGTTATTTTTTATCTACTCAGCCTTGGTCTATATGTGTTATCTTGGGACTTAAACTGAAGGGTCGGATTTACTTGAGACATGCTGTTCTCATGGGAAGGGAGGAGCAAAAGGCCAGAATAAACTGTGCAAGCATGTGTGTAGTTTCTTTGCAGAGGTGGCAGGGAAAACTACTGTATCTTCCCAGGGAATGATACCAGGATATTTGCTTAGCAGTTGAGTGGCAAGTGTGGAGAAATCAAAAATAGAAATACAGATGGAGAGGAAATCTACATCTGTGGTGGCAAAACTCTGATAAAAATGATACCTTTGGTCACTTGGAGAGCTACCTATGTGCTGAGTGTACAGTTCTTAAGGGAGGGATTGAAAGGGATTGTTAATAGGTTTATGTTGGTTGTTATGAGCTACACTTTGTAAATTATTTCTATAGTTCATAGACTATGTTTGTAAGACACACCTTCATTTTGTGTACTACCCAGAAAGGGAAAAATAAACTCAATTAAGTTCTCCATAAAGACTTTTTATTGCATTGGTTATGAAATGTGGCCAGTCTTAAGAGATTAACATGAGAAATGAATAGGCATCTTATAATCAATAAAATGTGGTGCAAATAAGAGATGAGCTCAGAAAAGAAATGGGTTGTTATATGCAAAAATGAAAGGGAATAAGGTCTACAAAGTCAGGGTCCTACTGAATTGGATGTCATCTGCCTGCAGACTCAAAGGAAGAGATGAGATTTTAAAAGGCTGTGAGAGACAGATGCAGTGAGACTTCTTAGTTGAATGGAATCACTCAGCTTTAAGGCAGAGTTCAGCTTTGAGTCAAATAAATCACCTGTCTACTCAAGCTTTACAGCCTAAAGGTAGAGAGAGAGACAGTCTTGGGGGTAAGGAATTAAAGAAATAGAGAAATCTGTGATCTAAATCTACAAAATAACCTTGAACATAGTTATCAACTCATGGATCTCACTAGAAAAAAGAAAATCAGAAGCATAATGATTATTTGACAGGGTTTGCTGCCAAAGGGTTCTTGAGCCTTGCCTAAAAGAAAACCTAACTGTTCAGGGAATCTAAGAACAGCCCTCATGCAGGACATGGGCCATGTGACTGGTGCAATTCTCAACAAGGGCACACTCTCCAACACCCAAATTAGATGTGGCCAACATGGGTTAATAAATTGGAAAGAAT
Organism: Mustela nigripes; assembly: GCF_022355385.1. Classification (NCBI taxonomy): domain Eukaryota; kingdom Metazoa; phylum Chordata; class Mammalia; order Carnivora; family Mustelidae; genus Mustela; species Mustela nigripes. The sequence goes on along the minus strand of NC_081557.1, from coordinate 220,036,380 downwards.
ATCCTTGAGTGAATCCAGAATTAAGAAGAGTTTTTCCTTCAGAGAGCAGAATTGGAGTCTATTCAAGGAGCTCTCACCTGTTTCATGGTAGACCTCCACAAAGTTGGTCCAGTGGTATTTCGGAGTTGCTAAAGACAAGTGACAATGAAGCATCTCCCAATTTTCCTTTTTTTGACTGGAAGTAGTCTACCTGTTTATTCTGTCCCTGTGCCACCACTGCATATCGTATGTGGAAGTGGAGGAAGGTAACTTGTCTTTTTAGCTCATAGGCTCTTTGCTATTTAGCTCATAGACAATGAAAACCACATCCAGAAATGGAGAGGTCACCCAGAAATCCTGGACTCGGAACTAGTTTCATTGTAGGTCAGATCTCTGGGTTGCCTCTCTGGGGAAGGGTGAGCATGTTCTATATGTGTGGGAAAGAATGAAATGCATATTTGGAAACCATTAAGTAGGGACATCTGCAGTGACAATGATAGGTATCTATCAAACCCAGTTCATTTCCCTGCAGACTACATTGGAAGATCATATTGCTCATTCTCCCACTGTGTTATTGGAGCAATATGACTGAGTTCTGGCCAATAAAATGTGGGCAAAAAGTGAAATATATTATGCCACCTCTACACCTTGCCATCAACCCCCCTGCATTGACCTTTCTCTCCTTTCAAGGAATTTGGAGGGTTTGTGTTGAAGTAGAAGGAGTCTCTTTGAATGCCGGCAAAAACCAAGACAGAGAAATGCACCCCCACTCCAGTACTCCTTCCGCCAGTAACTATGGTTGAAAATGAGCAATTCAATTCTATTCTGTTCAAATGAGATTTTGTTTTTTATATCTTATTGCAGAATAACTTAGCCTAGCATAATTAATACAATCAATCAACTTCTCTCCATTAGATATTTTTTCATTTGGCTTACCACATACTCATAAATATCACCCTACTAGAAAATAATCTGTCTCTTGGCCTCAGAGTCTCTTTAAGCCCATCTTGCCATTCTCTGTTCAAAGAACAACTTCATGAGCCTTCTTCTTCATTCAAGGTCTCCACCTCCTCCCACTCCCATTAATTCCAAACCCAATGGTCAATTCTTTGTTCTTATTTAATTTGAATTCCTAGCAGCATTTGTAATTGTTGACCATGCCCTTTTCTTTGTTTTTGTTTGTGTGTGTGTGTGTGTGTTCCGACTATATTGGTCATTTCTTATCCACCTTCCTTGCTGGCTTCATCCCTTCGTCAGATCTCCAAGTGTAGGACTGACACAGAGCTTCTTCTCGTAGCTCCCTAAGTTACACTCTACATGATCTTGTCTCCATTTTGCCTCTAAAGCGTGCCATCTTTATGATAGTGGAACCCAAATCTATAGGTTTATTTTAACACTCTAACCTGAGCCCAGGGTTTTTATATTTAACTACAACTCAATTTCTCTATGTGGAGGCCTATTTGGTATTCCAAACTTAACATGAGCAAAGCAGAAATATTGATAGTCCCTCCTATCATATTTATTCTTCCCCCAAATTTCCCGTCTTTATAAGTGGCATCACTGTCCTCAGACCCTACACCTAGGATCCTTCTTTGACTCTTCTATAATTGGTATTTTCCTCATACCCCTTAATCAATCAATCAGCAATTTATCTCACCATCACCACTAACTAAACTGTAAATAAGCCACCTTCATCATTTGGTTTGAAATTTCCTCCTAGATGATCTTATTGTTTCCTTTGCATTCTTCCTCAGAAAAGCCCCTGGGATCTTCAGGAAAAATGAATCAGATAATATCACTCTTCTGCTAAAGGTCTTTAAGGGACTCTGATTGCAACTAGAATAAAATCCAGATTTCTTACTTTACCCCCTCAGGTCTTACATAATCTTTACCCTGCCTGACTCTTCAATCCGGTCTCCCCTATTTTCCCCTTCACACTCTACATGTTAGTCTTACTGTTCTTGTTATTGTCATTCAATTACATCAGGTTCATTCTACCTTAGGGCCTTTGCACTTCCAGCTTCTTCTGGTTGGAATGATTTCCTTTCAGATCTTATCATGGCTGCTTTCTTCTTATTATTCTAGTCTCTACTCAAATGTCCTTGTCCCAGACAAGGAAGTAGATAATCCATGAGTTATTTTCCATCCCTTTAATCAATCCTTTTTTTTTTTTTAAAAAGATTTTATTTATTTACTTGACTGAGAGAGAAAGAGATCACAAGTAGGCAGAGAGGCAGGCAGAGGGAGAGGGGGAAGCAGGCTCCCTGCTGAGCAGAGAGCCCGATGCAGGGCTTGATATTAAGACCCTGAGATCATGACCTGAGCAGAAGGCAGAGGCTTAACCCACTGAGCCTCCCAGGCGTACCCCCTTCAATCAATCTTCATAGCATGTATGTGGTGCTGAAATTATAATTTTGCCTTGTGTGTGACCAATTCATTCAAAGAGGCTTGACTATATTTCAGTAAGTCATACACTTCCAGTATCTTAGCTTAAGTCATTGTATTATCATTTATAAACAAGTAAAGGAAGCGAGATATTTAGCCTTTCTATTAGGAAGTCTTGAGCAGTAGCTAAATATCATGGATGCGATAGAAATTGAAGAGAAGTGCTGGCTTTTGTGGAAAGAAACTTAATAAAACCATTGGATCAAAAAATTACTTAATTATAACATGCCTGAGTTTGAATGCTACCTGATTATGGCTTCATTTCAATTTACAGCCAAGATTCTCGGTGCAACCAGCACTTTGAAATGTCATGGCAACATTGCCTCCTGGCACATCTTATTCTTGGTGAAAAAAAATTTTTTTTTTTCCCTTCTTGAAAGTGCCACTTTCATTCAAATGCAGTCAAGTCTTTTTCCTCCGTCGTGTCTATTTTCAGGGGTAGTTCACCCCCTGTAAGCACTCATCTTCCATGCAATAGAATGTAATTCTATTTTTTAAAAAATAGAATTAAAAGAATTAAATTAATTAAATTAAATTAAAAGTTAAAATTCTTAATTTTCATCCTTAAGGGGATATCCATGCAGACCTTCTGTGATAGAAGCTTTAGGTCTGGGTTCAGTCCTCACTTCCCAAACATTGTCATTTCTTACTCCTGTTCCTCTTCCTGCTGTTGTCCCTCCAATCCTGATGAATACAACATTGCTCAGTTTTCTCAGCCCCAGCTCTCTCTGGTTGGTCAGGAACTTCTGAGGGTAAAAGAACAGTCTAGTCACCAAGCTCCTCTTCTTTACAACCCTGTTACCTCTTATTCTTAGATATGATTCCTGGGTAATTCCTACTGAGCACACAATCTGGAAGGTGGACTCAGACATGATCTGACTTTTAGCATGTTGCTCCCAACAAGAAGACTTGGGACCCCATTGTGGTAAGGGGAATTATAAAGTGCTTGATATTTTATCAGATGACTGTTCTGTACTCTTTCCCCAGAATCTTAATTCCTGCCATTAAATCCATCCACAACAAAAGTTAACAATCGCGTGTTGGACAGGATGTTGTGGAAGATGTCAACTGAGCTTCAACTAGTCCAGATATCTCCTAGAGAACTAGTTTGCCTTTGAACTGGTTCCTATTTGACCAACCCACTTGAAAAAAGTCCTGGGAGGCCTAATCTGAATTAATACTTATTATCCTTTTGAATATATCAAAATATTTTCAGAATGAACTTTTAATTTGAATAATAAATACATCCATCTGAAGGGGAAAATTCCTTTTTATTCTTGAGAATGAGGTCTGTATTAGTTTGCTAGGACCACCCTAACAAAGAACCACAGACTGGGTGGCTTGAACAGAGCAGAAATTAGTTTGCTTACAGTTCTGAAGGCTGAAGGTTTGAGAACAAAGTGTTAGCAAGGTTGGTTTCTTCTGAGGTCCATGGAAGAAGGTCTGTTCTAGGCCACTCTCTTTGGCTTATAGATGGCAATCTTCTCCCTGTGTCTTCATGTTGTCTTCCCTCTGTACATGTCTATGTCCAAATCTCCAGTCATATGGCATTTGGACCCATCCTAATGACCTCATTTTAACTTAATTACCTCTGTAAAGACCCTGTCTTGAAACACAGTCACATTCTGAGGTCCTGGGGGTTAGGACTTCAACATGGGAATAAGGGGTGGGGTATAATTCATCCCATAACAAGATATTCAGCCTTTTGAGAAACATTCCATTGACAGTTACATTCTGTCTCTTACATGACCACCTGTGGCTAAATGACAATAATTAAAGTGGCTAACACCTTAGTTAATTTCTGTCTAAGAAAGTTTGCACTGGCTGTTTCCTTGACCTGGAATTTTTTCCCTACGTGGCCGTGTGGCTGGCTTCATCACTTCCCTCAGGCCACTTAATTAAATATCACTGAAATGAAGAACATCTCTAAGACCACCAGTCAGCACCTTCATCTTACACCCGTTACCTGCTGCTATTTATTACTTTACCCTGCTATAGTTTTGTTTATAGCACGTAGTATAATAGGAAATTAAAATTTTTGTTTACTCGAAAAAATGAAAAAGAGCAGTGACAACATCCATACGTAACCTTCACTGAATGTTTACTATATGCTAAACCCTTTTTGAAGCCCTTTATGTGATTATTGCATTGGATTTCACAGCAACCCAAGAGGTTGTCACTATTTTTACCACTACGTAGTAAATGAGGAAATGTTCTTATCATTGTATTTACTAGTGTGCACTGAATGATACGTATTATGAACTTACACGTATTTGTTGAGTGAATGAGTAAAGGACTACAAATGAAAAGCTGAAACAGAGAGGAATCAAGTGGGCTGGCAGGGCGTGGTTACCCAGATCCAGAATAACTTTGAGAATAATTAAAAAAAATTTCTTTGTCTATTGCCAAGAATGTCTGGTAATATATATATGGATTCCCATGTTATAGAATCATTAAGTCATATGATTCAGTAGTTCTTGATGGAAAGTGTGCATCAGAATCCATGGGGTGACTTTTAAAAACTACCAGCCTGGTTCCCAGACCCATGGAATTAAAATCTTTTAAGGAAAGCCTCGGGCAAGTGAGTTTTGAACTCTAGGCTGACACTTCAAATCACACCTAGGGGTGGAAGAGGGAACCCCATGGCCTTGGAGGTCAGGGGGCATCATAACTCATGCTATGCAGCATATTGTTATCAGCATGGCCTTTGGAGGTCATTTAGACCAGGGTTTAAATCCTAATTCTGTGCTTGCTTTTGATGTAAATACCCTAAACTCCCTGACCCAAAGATCCTTCAAATGTAGAATGAATATAACATTTCCTATCTTATAATATTGTTCTGAGGATTAGGTGAAACTACATACTGTTTAGTACAGTGTCTAGCCCAGAAGTACTCCATACTTAAATAGTATGCTAAATTCAAGGCCCGTAGGAATGTGAAGGAATGATAGAAATAGCTTTTTTTTTTTTTTTTTTTTTTTTTTGGTGAGTGCATTAAAACCAGTCTTTGAGATATCTGAAGGACACTTCTGTGCCAGAATTTGCTACTTTAAGTACACCAAACCCTTGCAGATGTCCCAAACACAGTATGACCCCTGGCCAAAATTTTCAGCCACAAAATCTTCTTGATCATGCCAATGGACTCTCAGTTCTCATGAGAAGTTCTCATGAAACTCAACTCAGAGTTTCTTGGGGCTACTGCCAAATAATGGCAGCTAGTATCTCTGCCTCAGTTACCAAGGACCAATGGTCACTTTATTCACAGCTGCAAGGTGATTATAACTACTTATTTATTTGATCCAAGTTGAATAATTTGAGAAAGATCACCAGGTATTATTTCATTACCCCAAATCATTCTAATATGTTAGCAGAGGAAAAAGTCACCCATGAAGTAGATTCAAGTAGAGGAAACACCTAGCTCAGATTGGTTCTCCATCATGTGGATGATCTGAAAAGTCTTCCACCCTCAGAATATTATAATTCTAGAACCTTGCTGAAATTTTGACCTTGTTGGCCTTGGCTTTCCTAGAGCTCTGTAGATGTGAAGGTGATTAGCATACTGTCTGAATCACTTACCCTTTCTCTTGTTCACTGAGCACAGTTTAAATGGAATCATTTGCATAACTGAATGTTCCTTTCTTCAGTGTTGTGGAAGGAGTACCTTGTTGTGAGTTATTCCATAAGGTGAATTATCTTAATGGATTCAGTGTGTATGAAATATTAACAGATGTTTGTGGAAGTCTAAATCTATTTTGCTTTGTTTAAAGATGTGATTTAAGCTCATCTGTCTTCAAATAGCTCTTAAATGATTCAAATAAATAACTAGTCAATCACCAAGCATGTTTCTAAGGCAAGGTTGGGCCCAGAGAAAGTATGCATGCCAAATTGTATTTTAATTTTTCAAGGAAACGGATGATTTTCATTGTTTGAGGTGTTCACCATTTCTAAGGGAAGGTCTGAGCCTGTACCTATGCGGAGCTTTTTCGGTAGCTTCTAGAAAACTGAGGAGATGAATTTGCCTGTGGGAACAGTGTTCTATATTAGGAAACGTGCATGTTGGCAGATGGTCAAGGGAGTGCTACCTGAGTACAGAGAGCTATTTAGGACTATTCAAATTTAAATCTCTGATTTAAGCTGAACACAGTGGAGCAATAAACCCATTTGTTGCATTTATGCTTGGCTGAAGTCAGAGGAAATGTAATATTGGTATTATCTATTCTTGTGGCTATAGACATAGTATTTGCAAATAGGTCATTGTTTAAACATATTTGCATAGCAATGAAAGTATAACCTCCAACTGAATAACTTAATAGAGAAAATAATAATATTTGTCACACATCTATTGCAGAATATTTATGGTGTGGTGGGTGTACTCAGAAACAGGGTTATATAATCTAGGAGTCTCTTGTACAACATAGTATATATCTCCATGGGCTCCACAAGGCTAAAAAATATATGCAGAGCAGTTTTAGATTTAGAGAAATAAACCTACTTTTCTTTGAAAACCCATTTCTATTAGTTATTCTATAAAAATTTCCAAAGCAAGCAGTTTAAAAACACAGTTTAAAAATAGGTCTATCAAACCTTCTGAAGTTCTAAAAGTGGTCTTGAAGACAATTTGGCTATAATTGGACACTATACCTTGGATTTCTTGGCACTAATAGAAAAATAGGCAATTGTGAAACCCATACTTAATCAACTAAGATATTAATTCCCCACTTACTTCCCTTCCTGAACCTAAATGAAACATTTTTTTTTCTAATGTTTAACTTATTAGTGATTTTGTTACTGTAGCCTTTATGGTGGGGCAAGGAAAATTTAACATGTAAGTAGATGATAACTAAACTTTAATCCATACTTCAGAAATACAAATATTATTGGAGCTGAAAGAAAACATTGAAGGCTTTCTAGTTCAACTTCTTCATTAGTTAGGAAAAGAGAAAGAATGACTCACGTAAAGTTAAATCACTGATTAATGACAGAACCAGAAGACAGGTCCAAGAGAGCCCAGATTAATTAGGATAATTAAAATTAACAGCAAAAGCAAGACCTATCAGTAATTTTCCTGACAATATTTCATTCCATGGCTTTTCTTTTTTCACAGAATCAAATATTATTGAAAAACAAAATTACAAAGAAATCACCTTTTATTCAGATTTTTCTTTAGGTGAATATTTTTATTTTATTCCATACTTAGTATACATGTGGGGTATATGTGTATATTTTTTCCTCTCTCTCTCTACATATATATAAATATAAGTAAATATATATTTATATATGTATTTATTTATAGATATATATTTGTAAATATTTATTTACATATATATTAAATATATATATATATATATATATATATTTTAACTCTGGAACTGAATGAAGTGGGAGCAAAATGTTTCTTATAATTATTTTAGCTTCCTGAAGGATTGATCCTTTTATCATTATAACCTATTCTTTGTCTCTAGAAACACTTCTTTAATAAAAACATTTTTTTTTAATAAAAAGAGAGTGAATGCACAAGCAGGAGGAACAGCAGAGGGAGAGGGAGAAGCAGGCTCTCTGCTGAGCAGGGAGCCTGATGGGCTCAATCCCAAGACCCTGGGATCTTAAAGTCTATTTTGTATGATATTAGTATTGTCATTTGACTCTCTTTTGGTTATTGTTTACATGCTGTTCTTTTACATTCAATCTGTTTGTGTCTTTGGACCTAACGCGTGTCTCTTGTAGACAGTTAAAACCTGGATCATGTCTTTGTATACATTCTGGCAGACTTCCTTTTGATTGGAGTGTTTATTCTACTTACATTTAATGTAGTTCCTGGTAAGACGGAATTTACCTCTCTCATTTTGCTATTTCTTTTCTATATGACTTGTGTTTTGTTTCTTTATTTCTCCATTACTGTCGTCTGTTGTGTTAGATATTTTCTAGTGTCCCACTTTTAATTTCCTGTGATTTTTCTCTTATGTGTTTTTTGTGTTATCTTCCTAACAACAACTTTGGAAATCAGATCCCCCCGCCACCACCCACATAGACTTTGTTGTTTTTCTGTTTGTTGTTTGTTTAATGACTTTCTGAACAAATTTTGTAGTATCTGTATCCTGTGTTGTGTGTGGTCACTGAAGTCTCTGCTTAGTGATCAACTAATGTTTGGAAAGAAATTCCCTTAAATGCCTCGAGCAATAAGTCATCAATCTTTTCCAAGGGATTCTGTATAGTTTGTTGGGGGCATGCCTTCAATACTTTGGCAATTTACAACTCCACTTTATCTTTCTCTTACTACATGCAAAGAGCCTCAAGGTTAGCCAGGGGTAAAAGCTTAGGGTCTTCTCAGATCTTTCTGGCATGCACATGGTCTTCTGGATCCCCAGGAATATACCAGAGGTTTTCAAAACTCTCCATAGACATTTCAACTCCTAGAATTCTTGTTTAAGTTTTTTGGGAAGCCTCTTATGTCCCAATTTGTGTCCCCAGCTTAGGCAGCTATGATATTAAACAATTGCTGCTGTTTACTTTTGGGACAAATATCCTGGGGTTAGGAATTTTCCCATGGAGTCAGAGCTGAGTAGGTCATCTAAGGACAAGTCCTGTGACTGGGGCATTTACAGGGAGCACCAGAGAGGTTAAATGGTGACAATTCTCTGGTGATTGGGCTTTTTACAGTGCTTTAAATCCATTCTGTCCTCTCCAGTGTCTGCTAGACTGCTGTTTTTCACAGCTATCACAGTTGTGGCAATGCTAGTTTTCAAAGCTACTGCAGAGCTTGGAAGAGGGTTATGGGAATAATGTAAGTCAAAGCACAGTAAATCTCATTTTCTTACTGTGAATCAGTTGTTTTCACTTAATAAATATGGCTCATATTATTATAAGCCTTTCGTTAATTTCTAGCATTCTAGAAAAGTTCATTTGGAAAATAGTTTGTCCATTTTCTCTTTGCATTTATTGAGGCATGGTGTTTTGGAGGTCCTTACTCTACAGTGGAAGTGTTCCTCCCCTACTTGAGATTTGAAGACTTAGCTTAGACATTATCTCTTCCAAGAGGTCTATCTTGAACTCCTAGGATGGACTAAATGCTCTGATGTTGAGCCCTCATTGCATCTGGGGCATACCTTTCCATAGCACTTGCCATAGTGTAGATAGTGTAAGTGAAATGTTGCTGCTCTTGTTACTGTTTTGTGGGTTTTTTTTTTTTTTTCCCATTAGTCTGTAAGTTCTTCAAGAACAGGGGCAAGGTCTCATTGCTCTTTGTGACTCCTACTCTTTTTGCAGTGTCCGACTTAGTTTATTTATTCAGCTGTGTTCTCTTTCTTTAGGTACATGCCAACTGCCCTCATTCTAAGATCATTCAAAGCAAATAAGAATATAAAAGTAAAGGTTAAATTGAATATTTGAGTGGCCTTGGAGATGGGGAAATACATTTAGGGCTAAGATTCATAGTGCATATGATTTCATACAATTATCAGGTTGAGAATGAAACCTGGCCTTGAGATGCTTATGCACAGACTTATACGAAATTCGGGTTTCAGATGTGGAGGTATGATTATAAAACAGAAAGATGTAAGAAAAATATTACAACTTGTATGTCCAAATAGCTATTATCCTTTTTTGTCACTGTAGGAATTGGAGTTATTTCCAACAATATTTTCCCAATACAGATCTCTCCTTGGGAACCAGCTCTTACCAATGTAGTCCCATTACCAAAAGTATCCTGCACCAGGTTACCCTGGACCCTTAGTTCACATTGAATTTGACCCATTCCCTGTGCTCAGTCTCTCCCCTCAAAGGATGAAGATTTACCTATCAAAATGATATGAGTGAAATACATAGTGCCCAAGGACCAAATTCTTGGTCAAAAGAGGCTCATGGGAGACAGTCCCCTAAGTTGCTCATGGGGCTCTGCCATGGCTTTTTTTTTGTTTCCAAGATTTTATTCATTTATTTAACACAGAGAGAGAGAGAGAGAGAGAGAGAGAGCGTGCGCACAAGCAGGGAGAGCAACAGAAGAAGCAGGCTCCCCACTGAGCAGGGAGCATGATTTGGGGCTTGATCCCAGGTCCCTGGGATCATGACCCAAGCCGAAGGCACTCATTAAACCAACTGAGCCACCCACATGCCCCTGCCATACCTTTTTTTTTAGCTAATGTGTCAAGAAGCTCTCTCTACTTGAAGTGGCATAGCCAGAGTATCTAAGTGCCTGAGGGTCCAGCATCTTAATTTGTGGTAGTGAAAAAACTGCCAAGAAATTAAGACAGAGTTAAACAAATAGCAAAAGGCATTTTCAGATAGATTCGATTTCTTGCTCTCACACCATATCACATGCTTATTACAGAGGAAGGGTAGAGTGGTATTTTAACAAGTATGAAGCCTTCTGCAATGTTGATGAAATGATCTGTAATACAGTTCTCATTATTTAGTGCAGCCTTGGCATTGAGCTCAGAGATTCAGAACCTAGAGTCTCTCCTTCATGAAAAAAAAAATATATATATATATATATATATATATATATATATAAATTAACTCTTTCATTCTCCAAAGGAAAATTAAAAGAATGGTGACTCAAGGTCAAAAGCTTTTAAATTTAATAAAGATGACTTCCTGGCCACCTGCTACTCCACAAGAATTTAAAGAAACAGTTACAATTTTTAGGATGAATTCATGAGATGAGCATACTGTCCTTTTGAATTTTCTTTTAAAAAAGTGAATAGTTCATAAACACAGTACTATCAAACTACTTAATTTCCATTTCTTTTAAAATAAAATTTTCTTAAAAAATAACGTTTTGAACAGAATTCTTGCCATGAACTTTGAAACTATAATGAAACTGCTCTTGGGTGAAGGATTAAGGAAATGCTTTTTTTATTAATAGCAGGAACTGACAGGAATTGGAGTTTTAAAATTTTTTCTTATTGTTAATGGTAAGTGAGTCTAGGTGAAACAGGTCAGATCCAGCTAAATTTAGCGCCAAGTTTCCAATTTCTGTAAAACAGGATTAAAAATTGGAATAGTTTTATGTCTGGAACATCCTGAATATTTTTCTCTCCTTTTTATAGCAAAGATTTGGTATGTTTGATTGACTGGTGATTTTTTTCCCTTGGTATATAGCTCAAGGCATAAAACAAAGAAATTTCAAGCAGTAAACAGTCTATTTTGAGTTTATTAAGATCCAGAAATAAGACAGAGAATTAAGAAGAAGAGAAGCAAGCAAGAAATATTACGAGAAAGGAAAACATATAGCTAATCACAATATTCTTATTTTCTCTCCCATGAAAGATGATCATATGGTAACATTTTTCAGGTTCAGAGTTTGCATAGCACCTGTACCAAATACCATGTTCACTCCGTTCCTAGTAGTAATCAGTAGGTACTGGCAGATGACAAACTTGACTAACCCAAATGGTTTCACTAGCTCACAAATCCATGGAATTTCATCTTTCATGTAAGGTTGTGAGAAGGGATAGCCACAAGGGATTCTATAAGTGAAATGGAGCCCCTCCCCAAAAATGTGGTGGCTGCTTTAGATTTGGTCAGGACTGTGTCCTTCCTAGAATTCATAAGTGCCTGGTCACAGGGAGTGATGTGGTGAGTCCATTGGCATGAAGGGCAGAAGCACATCCCCATGCAGAATTTTGATAAGGGGATAAAGAAGTGAGAAATATTCATTTGATTCAAAAACAATGTCTCAGAATCAGAGAGGAAGGAGATTTGGGGTACAATGCCCTTCTTTTAAGTTATTTCCTAGCCCAGTATCATGTACTCATGTTTGAGTATTCCCAAGAAAGGGCTACAAAGGATTCAGAAGGGTAATCTCCTCAAATCCTCACCAAGAAGTGGGAGCTCAGAGGCTTGGTACCAAGACCCACAGAGCTGAGTGCAACATGGAGGTAGTGAGAGCCTGTCTGACCTTCATTATGAAGGTGACAGCTAACAGCACTCTCTTCTAAGATGGATGTCTTGAGACAATAATGCATACAAGGTTAAGAGAAAAAAAAAATCGAGACTAATTTCCAAACCAAAGAAATACTGGGCTGATGAAGATGGAAGTGGACCAAAGGGTGGGAGCAGAAATTTTAGATCAGCAACATCCTCCATGTTTGTTTTGAGCCATTGTAGTTTTCCTAGGGAAGTGTTTCTAATTGTGGTGATGGCTTTGTGAGCCTCTGAGTCCTTACGGACTACTAGAGAGGGAAGAAGCCATAATAACCGTGTCAAAAGCCGCCTTATATCTAAAAGGACTAAAATGGTAAGCACTTGGAAAAACCTGTGAGAACACCCAAGAGTTTATAAGAATACAATATTCAATAAAGGGAATGGAGGTCTTACAATCATGGATGGAGGCAGCGTCAGAACACCATGTGAAACTCTGAATGCAGCCCTCATTTTACCACCAGCCTGTTGAGGCCAGGAAGAATTTTCTAGAACTTAAGGAAAAGTGTTCCTCAATCCCTACAAACATTAAACTTAAGGAGAAATAAGAACTTGAAAAAAACCTTATGCATATAGTTAAAGATCACTTCACTTATGTTTTTCACCAGGGCTGGTTTTATTTATTTTATTTTTTTTTTTTTAAATTTTATTTATTTATTTGACAGAGACCACAAGTAGGCAGGGAGGCAGGCAGAGAGAGAGAGAGAGAGAGAGAGAGGAGGAAGCAGGCTCCCCGCTGAGCAGAGAGCCCCATGAGGGGCTTGTTCCCAGGACTCTGGGATCATGACCTGAGCTGAAGGCAGAGGCTTTAACCCACTGAGCCACCCAGGCACCCCCAGGGCTGGTTTTAAAAGACTTATTATTCTCCTCGCTGCATACACAAAGGAAGTGGGCCTCAATTTCCTCAAGTTGCTAAGGTTTCAAAGCTTCTGAGTGGGAGAGTTTGCATGAGCCCTCAGAGCTAATGAGTTGTTCTCTGAGAAGTGATGCTCCCGGTAGGATGCTAAATGCAAAGATCTCATTTGCATGAGGTCTCGTACTCTTTTTAGACTTCAGGTTAGGAACAAGTTTAAAACTTCAAGAACAAAGGGATAATTATAAAATGAAATCCTAGGTCTCTTCAGATAAAGAATGACCAAAAGCACCCACTTTCCTTTTCTGGAGGTTGGAGCAGAACCAGTGAGAACAGGAGGCATGCATGGTGGCCCCTGGCAGGCCCCTAGACCACAGCTGGAATGGGATGGGCATTGCTTCCAAAAGCCAGAATCAAAAATTATCTTTTAGAAAGAGAATCCTCACTCTAGGTACTTGGGTCTTCCAGGGAGCCACCAGAATAACATAGAGATTGAGGATCTCTAAGATCCTCAAAGAATGATCAGATCAGTTTTTTGTTTGTTTCTGCTTCTTGTTGGCAGCTGGCTCAGAGGAAGCTTCGTCAGTACCACATAGGCTGTCTGGCTCCTCTGGAATTTGCAAAGGCCCATCTATCCTAACCCCTTTCTGTCCTTGGATGACACGCAGGCTAGTTCAGCTTCTCTCTGATGGTGTCTGTCGTGGGTTTCTGATTGGCTAGTATTACGGTTTCAGCTTGATGATCTAGAATGGCTTCACTCACACATCTGGTGGGTGACAAGCTGTCAGCTGTGGTACCTCCATTCTCCTCCATATTGTGAAAATTAATAGAGGATAAACTCACTAAAGTGGAGTTGAGAGGCTAGAAGGGAAGCCATTCCACCTGATGTCACCTGAAGGAAGAATTGTCATTTACAGGTCCCAACAGGGAAAAGATGCATCTTGCTCTCCTACAATTGACTACCCCTGTAACTCAGTCAATGAGAAACTATTGTCATTTTAAACTCTTGCTTTTCGCCAATGGACTTTTGTTCACTCTTCCCAGTTTCCTCCTTCACCTCCATAAAAATACTGTTCCTCTCTCTCTCTCTCTTTTTTTGTTGTTGTTGATCTTGACTATAGTTTTGCCATAGCTTGCTTATCTTGAATTGCAATTCTCTGCTATTCCTGGATAAACCCATTTTTGTTGGTAAAATAACTGACAGTTTTATTTTTAAGGTTAATAGTATGGACTTTTCACCCTTCAGGAGCCTACTTCATGTTTATCCCTATGCATTCAAGCATAGCAAAAGAAGGAAAGCCTCTACAAGCAAGCATTTAAAAAAAAAGAGTTTATTTATTTATTTGAGAGAGAGCACAAGTGGGGGGCAGGGAGAGGAAGAAGCAGGCTCCCCATTGAACAGGGAGACTGAAGCGGGGCTCTATCTCAAGACCCAGGGATCATGATCTGAACTGAAGGCAGATGTTTAAACAACTGAGCCCCCCAGGTGCCCCAAGTGCAAGCACTTTTAAGCCTCCGTTTGCTTACTGTTTTCTTACTGAACCTTGACAAATCCTCCTTCTTAACCCAAACTCCAACAAATCCCATAGCATATGCTGATACAATTAATTTTTAGAACTCTTAACTATGAAATTTTCAAACATAAACATTGATAGAGAAAATAGTGCAGTGAAACTCGATGCATGATTTAGCTTTAACAGTTATACAAAGATATACATTAAGATATACTTCGTATATACTTAGGAAGATATACTTACGAAGTATATCTTAATTGTACATCATCATTGAAAACTGCATGCTGTGACATAGACTGCTATTTCTCCTCCAGATATATTCACCTCTTCTTCTATCATAATAAAAGCCCAGATTTATAGCTCAAAAGAGAGACTACATTTTCCATTCTCCGTTATAGCTAGATGTGACCATATGATTCATTTCTAGTCAATGGGATATAAGCAAAACTTCTAGGAGTGCCCTGGATGGGTATAACTGGGTGTAACTTGTCGGGGTGCCCTGTAATGGAAGCAGCAGCTCCATCCCTTTCCCCCTCCTCTTGTCCGTGTTACAGATAAGGAAAGGAAGCCTTCCTGGACCAGAGGCACAGTAGCACCTTAAAGATGAGAGAGCAGCAAAATAGCGCACGTTCTGACCTCTGCGGACTTGGGAGAATTGAACTGCTATACCTGTTTGAATTATTATGCAAGAGAGAAACACAAATCTATCTACTTCGTGATGTTTGGCCCTCTGGCTTAAACCACAGCTTACTCAGGTCTCTGTTAGCAGCATAAAAACCAGCACCCAAACTGATAGTCTTGATAAACTCCCTACTATGTTTAGAGAATAAAAATCTGATTAAATGGGGTCCCTGGGTGGCTCAGTGGGTTAAAGCCTCTGCCTTCAGCTCAGGTCATGACCCCAGGGTCCTAGGATCAAGCCCTGCATCGGGCTCTCTGCTCAGTGGGGAGCCTGTTTCTCCGACTCTCTCTGCCTGCCTCTCTGCCTACTTGTGATCTCTCTCTCTCTCTCTGTCAAATAAATAAATAAATTAAATATTTTTAAAAATCTGATTCTATATATTAATATTACTGTCACTTCTGTGATTTGGTGATGGCCATTGTATTTTAGCTCAGCAGTTACATTACGGACAATTTCTCCCATTCTTATTTAATATTTCCCCAGTGCTTAAAAGAGTAAAACCCACTTGTGTTGGCCCCTTTCTCCCCATATTAGGCCCATGATATGCATCTATCCTACTCTGGGCATTTGTAATTTGATCACTCTCATAGTCATGTCGTTTTCCTGGTGTGAATATACTACAATTTAATTATGCGTTACATGCATTATATACCATTGATGAATACTTAGGTCGTTTTCATTTTTGTGAGCATAGTTACCCAACTGTGTTAGGTGTTTAACTAGGAATGGAATTGCTGGGTCATATGATAGACATGGGTTTAGCTTGATAGATACTGCCAAACATTTTATACAGAGTATATGTACAAACTTATTTGCTATGGTAGTTGTGACAATATCATTTTCTGCATTTACTAACATTTGATATTGTCTATCTTCTTCAAATTTAGCCATTGGGTTGGTTTTGCATTGTGGTTTTAAATTACATTTTCCTGATAACTAATAGGCTTTTGTCCCATTTCAGAAAGAAGTATATATAATAACAACTTAGATTTTGCAAGTATGAGGCAAGAAAAAGTATATAATAACCAACTTAGATTTTGTAAGTATGAGGCAAGAAAATTGCCCTGAGTTAGACATACCAAGGCTATTACACTGAGGTCGCTCACTTTTGATCTCATAGTGAATCTGGGTATGAAGATAAAACGATTGGCTCTGGGAGGTCATGGTTTCTCTGTCCCAGTAGTGGTTAAAGCTGATCAAGTATAGAAGGGTTTCCAACAGTGTTTGGAATCCAAATACATTTCAATGTCTGGTTCAATGGTGTCTTTACAATGTAAGCCTGCTGCTTTGTTTTTCTTAAACTCTCTATTTTAGTATCATCTTGATTTTCTTAAGGTCATGGTCCATAGAGACAGATTCTCATTCTGGATGGTACTCATTTTCAGTAGTTCAGTAAAACTTGGATCAGTAAAAAATGATTCAACTTGGAGAAAATGTGTAACATTAAAGCATGTTACATGCAAATACGGCAGAAATAATGGAAATGGTACAGGACCATTCTTATAATATTTAGAGAGAAATGGGACCTCCATCACTTACATTAACCTTGTAAATGGAGGACCCTTGGTATCATACCTCCTTCTATGGACTAATGTGACTTGATGAATGCTGTAATATTCAATTAGAGCTGAAAAAGTTACATTGGTAATAGTGATTATGATTCATAAAACATTGGAGACTGCATTAAATGGTGTTCCTATGTTCCATCAGATATATTGCTGCTTTCTTTCTTCACCTTCTTCTTCTTCTTCTTAATATTGCTTTCTGAAAAAAAGCCTAGTTTTACTGCAGTTTGCTTTCCAACAAAAAGCTCAGGTAGCCTTTGATCCAAGTGAAAATTCTGGTTAAATGCCTGCCTCCATTTTTTTTTTTTAAAGATTTTATTTATTTATTTGACAGAGAGAGATTACAAGTTGACAGAGAGGCAGGCAGAGAGAGAGAGAGAGAGAGAGGGAAGCAGGATCCCTGCTGAGCAGAGAGCCCGATGTAGGACTCGATCCCAGGACCCTGAGATCATGACCTGAGCTGAAGGCAGCGGCTTAACCCACTGAGCCACCCAGGTGCCCCTGCCTGCCTCCATTTTTATAAAGTGTTAGCCCAACTCCTTCCCATGCGATGTTTATATAATATGAAAGCTTGTCATTCATTGAGGATTTACAGTGTTTTTAGATATGTTATGTCTCTTATTTCATGTAATTCTACAACAACCTCACAAAGGAAGGATTGCTATTATCCCATTTCACAGATACAGAAACTGAGGCACATGGAATTTAAGTAACCTACCCAAGGTCACATAGCCAGTCAGTGTTGGAGCTGGGGTTTGAATTCAGACTTGGCTGTGACAAGTACCAGTTTTGTCCTCTCAGTAAGTAGTTTTAATGTTCTGGTTCTGTTTCTTCAGAAGAAATGATTAAAATATTGACAATATTGGGTTATTACAAGGGTTAAGGAAGATACATCTACAGGACTTACTGTGTACATGAGTGCATAATGCAAGGACTCTAAATGACAGACATTGTTACTATTATTATTATTATTGCTGTTATCTGTTACTGTTATTATCATTGGTTGTCATATTGGCCCAATGAATTTCTAAGTGCTGGTAACATCCCTGAAAGGCAGTTACTCTTGTCCCAATTGAAAGAGACTAAGTAACTTCTCCATTGTCATATCAATTGCTATGAAACTCAAGAAGTGTTTTCTTCTTAAATAGAATCCTATAACCTTGCCTCTTCATTTAATCACTGTGTATTATCTCAAGTGAGATGTCTCCAACCAGCTATCAGAATCTTTGTATTCTAGGCTGGATCAGAGCCAACCTTGAACTCTCTTCTTCTTCCCAGCCCCAAACAGAAGCCCTTCTGAGGGAGTGTGAACTTGTAGGGCGAGGGGTATGGAACATGCATTTCATCTCCCTCCCGGGCAATCTGCATTCTTTTATCATCCCCTGTGCCACCAGAATGTTATGCATGTAGCATAAGCTCATTTAGCCTTTTGGGAATTGCTTTCCTTGAATTCTTGTGCAGCTTTACCTTCAACATCTATAGAAAGTCACTTCAAAGGCCCTTTGAAACTTCTCATTGTCTTTGCCTCTGAGAACATTGCTTTCCATAGCACTTGGTGTCCCATTAATAAAGTCTCACTTGAGGTGATTTTTTCTGGGAAAAGCTTATGCTTGTGCTAAGGGACTAGGAAAAGTTTCATTCTTCCTAATACTAAGAATTCTGTAATTGATTGCCTCACAATTTTTTTGTTTCCTTTTTTAAAATTTAAATTCAGTTAATTAACATATAGTGTATGATTAGTTTCAGAGGTAAAGGTCAGTGATTCATCAGTCTTCTATCACACCCAGTGCTCATTACATCACATGCCCTTCTTAATGTCCATCACCCAGTTACCCCATCCTTTTACCCCCACCCCTCCAGCAACCCTCAGTTTGTTTCCCATGATTATGAGTCTTTTCGGGTTTGTCTCCCTCTCTGCTTTCATCCTGCTTTACTTTTCTTGGATTTGTTTCTTTTAGTAATCAGAATCATGCTGTATGTATTGTTCTTTGATGTGCTTGTTGGAGATGTCCTCAGCCTAACACACTCCTTTTATTCATTATATATTCCACAGAATTTGTGTTACTATTTGAGTTGCTTCATTCTGCTGTTAATAAGAATGCTCTGAATCAAATTCTAGTTAAGCTGCAATAATTATTTTGGAATCTTTAGGTTGTACGTGTTATGGTAATAGGCTGCAAGAAGAGGAGGAGAGTTCAAAAACTATCAGGACAGTACAACAAAGGGAAAGCTTTCTCGAGCATCAGCTGTTATCTTGGAGTCATCCTAGATTTATAGAAAAGTTTCAAAGATTGTGTGGCCTGCACAGAAAGGTATTGTGAAGTAGTTAACACCATGGTACTGAATATTACTATGTGTGAAATGGTTCCTATTACTACTTGACATAGTAGTTCCCACTGCAGTGGGATACACAATTACACACAATTATATAATATAGCATACACAAGTATACACAATTATACTGTGTAATTGTCTATCTGGTTTATCCGTTCATAGCACTACTCTATGTATTAGTACACACTAACAGTTTACACTCCTATATAGTTGGCCATTGAATAACATGGGTTTGAACTGCTCAGATCCACTTATATATGGATTTTATTTATTAAGAAATATAGTTCAGTGACTGTATTTTTTTTAGTAAATGTGTTTTTTAAGTAAAAATTTTTCCTATGATTCTCTTAATAATATTTTCCCTACCTTAGTATATTGTATCAATTACAGTGTATAATATATATCCAAAGTACATGTGAATTGACTATGCTGTCAACAAGGATTCTGACCATCACTAGTCTATTAATGGTTAAGTTTTAGAGGAATCAGATGTTATACTTGGATTTTTGATTGTGCAGGGTGCTGGTGCCCTTCATCCCCACATTGTTCAAGGGTAAAACATACCACGTGCTAGTTCACACTATAAACTGTGTGAACTATAGTCCACACTATACTATAATATACGGTGTGCTAGTTCACACTATACACTGTGAATGATAGTTCACTCTATGATATATGGTGTGCTAGTTCACACTATGCACTGTGTGAACTATAGTCCACACTATACTATAATATATGATGTGCTAGTTCACACTATACACTGTGTGAACTATAGTCCAAACTATACTATAATGTGAGCTAGTTCACAATATATACTGTGTATAGTTCACACTGTACTATAATATACTGTGTGCTAGTTCACAATATACACTGTGTGAACATACTATAATGTGCTGTGCTAGTTCACACTATGGTGTAATATACAGTGTGCTAATTCACATTACTACACTGTGTGGACTATAGTTCATGCTGTACTGTAATATATGGTATGCTAGCTCATGCTACTATACTGTGTGAACTATAGTTCACATTATACTGTACTATACTGTGTGCTAGTTCACACTATAGTATAATATACGGTGTGCTAGCTCACACTACTATACTGTGTGAACTATAGTTGACATTATATTGTACTATACTGTGTGCTAGTTCATACTATCCACTGTGAACTATAGTTCACACTATAATATATTGTGTACTATACTGTGTGAACTGTAGTTCACACTAGACTATAATATACAGTGTGCTAATTCACACCCTACACTGTGTGAACCATAATTCACACTATAATATACAGTGTGCTAGTTCACACTATATTATAATATATGGTATGCTAGTTCACACTACTATACCAAATCACTTCACACTGTTTGCACTGCTCTGTTGTGTATTAGTTCTGTATGTCTTTCACATTACCCTACTGAATATTAGCTCACACTGCAGGCAGTTCACAATTCTACACTGGATGTTAGCTCACACTGAGTGCAGTTCACACTATTACATTGTGTAGTGATCCATACAGGACCTAGTTCAGTGATGTTGGGTTGAGCACTTTTATACATGCAGGCCTCAAGAGCAGGTACAGTTCTTTTAAAATACTGATTAAGAAGAAAAAGACAACCAACCCTTCCAAGTTCGCACTTTTTTTTCCCTTCAAGCTTTTATTAAATTTCAGTGAGTTAACCTCCAATGCAGTATTAGCTGACTTAAGTTATTCAGCACTTCCACACATCACCTGGTGCTCATCACAAGTGCTCTCCTTAATCCCCATCACCTGTTCCACTCATCCCCCTGCCCACCTCCCCTCTGGTGACCATCAGTTTGTTCTTTGTAGTTAAGAGTCTGTTTCTTGGTTTGCCTCTTCTCCTTCCGGCCATGCTTGTTTATTTTCTTAAATTCCACCTGTAAGCAAATCATATGGTATTTGTCTTTCTTTGACTGACTTATTTTACTTAGTGTAATACCCTTTAGCCCCACCCATGTCATTGCAAATGGCAAGATTTCATTTTTTGATAACTGAGTATTATATTCTATTACACACACACACACACACACACACACACACACATATCTCACATCTTCTTTACCCTTTCATCAGTTGATGGACACTTGGGTGCTTTCCATAATTTAGCTTTCATAGATAATGCTGCTATTAACATTGGAGGGCATGTATCCCTTCAAATTAGTACTTTTGTATCCTTTGGGTGAATACATACTAGTGTAATGGCTGGATCATAGGGTAGGTCTATTTTTAGCTTTTTTGGGAACCTCCTTACTGTTTTCCAGAGTGGCTGCACCTGTCATTTCCTGTCTTGTTAATTTTAGCCATTCTGGCTTGTGTGAGGTGATAGCTCATTGTGGTTTTGATTTGCGTTTCCCTGATGATGAATGTGTCTTTTCATGTGTCTGTTGGCCATCTGTATGCCTTCTTTGGAAAAGTGTCTATTCATATTTTCTGACTATTTCTTAAATGGATTATTTGTTTTCTGGGTATTGAATTTTATAAGTTCGTCACATATTTTGGGTACTAACCCTTTACCAGATATGCCATTTGCAAAAATCTTCTCCTATTTGGTAGGTTTCCTCTTAATTTTATTGGTTGTTTCCCTATTTTGATGAAGTCCCAATAATTTATTTTTGCTTCTGTTTCCCTCGCCTCTGGAGACCTATCCAGTAAGAAGATGCTACAGCTAATGTCAAAGAGGTTATTCTCTATGTTCTCCTCTAGGTCTTTAATCGTTTCCTGTATCACTTTTAGCCTTTAATCCATTTTGAATTTATTGTTATGTTTGGTATAAGCAAATGATCCAGTTTCATTCTTTTGCATGTTGTTGTCTAGTTTTCCTAATACCACCTAATTTCATATTTAGATGATCTTAGTATGTTCTTAGATAATCTAAGTATGAATGGGTTCGTACTTAGATATCTAAAAATCTAGTGGATAGAACAGTTATTTTAGCATTTACATTTTTTTTGGCCAAGTCTGTAAGTCAGGGGTTCAAAATACAACTAAGCACAGAGTATGCTGCAGAGAGTTCAGGTGTGAGAGTTTCTGGTTTTAAATAATCTGAGAGTGGCCTAGGAGAGGCTGTTATTTAGAATAGCATTAAGGAACAAGTTAGGAAACCATTACTACTGGATTTGTGATAATCCATGTGGATAACGAGGCTTATCTACAAGCTCTTAGAGGTCACTTCCCAACAACAACATGACCTGAGATTGGCTCTGGCTATGTCAACTGCACTGGCCATAGCCAATGTCTTGTATGGTAATACCCAAATGGTGGCATCACTCTCAGGAGGCCATATATTTGTTAAGAGCTGATATAATTGGATGGAAAATAGAATAGAAAATGGGTACAGTTTTATCACTATATTCTTCAGAACCATCTAAAGATCTTCTTGGGACAAACTGTCCTCAAGGTGCCAGGAAGATACTCAAATAAGCCAAGACAATTTTCGGTACTAGACTTCTGAAAGTCAGAGCTGGATGACATAGTTGGCTGAGCCCTCCTGAGGTACATGACTGCACAACCCTGACTAACTAACCATGGCTTAAGAGAACAAAAGACAGGGAATATAGGAGAGGAATATTTATTCCCACTGCATCAATCCACGAGGAGGAATTTTCCTTAAATAGTCCTGGCCTCTAGCCTTGCCTGATCCCCTCAGACAGTGGGGTGACTGGTCCCGTTGGTGTCTGATAATAACCAGAGCAGCCTTTCTGGGCTCTGTTTTCACATCTGTTCAGTGCAGTCCTGCCAGGTAAGTGTGTCTTTCCTGCAGCTCAAACCTCAAGCATGCTGTAGCAAAGCAGCCATTATTGTCACACACCTAACCCCACACTGCAGGCCATCTTTTGGTCAGCCTCTATTTCTATCTGACCAAATCCTCTGTATTTTTCAACAGTTCAAGATTCAGGTAGTGAGGATCAATCTTTCATTAATTTGCTTTCCAATGACACAATGTTATCACTTACCTATGGCTTTAATTCCGACTTTTTGTATACAATTTGTTTATGATTCATATCTTCCTTCTCGATTAGTTAGGAAGTTCCACGGAGAGCACGGGGTCAGCACATCTGTGCTTTTGATCCCTGTTATACTCTAAGCACCTGGCCCAAGGTCCCAAGATCACAAACATGATTAGTGAAAGGAAGTGAATAAATGAGTCTCAGAAAGCCTAATTCTCAATGGACCTGGCTATCTTCATCTTTAGTGGCATCTTTTTGGTGAGGTCTGTAAGATTCACGTGAGCTTCCTGCCAAAGTCGCTAACACTGAATCAGTCCCTGGACCAATTTTTAACCTCAGCCAAGTCAACCACTCGTCACAGCGCCACCACCCTAGTAGAGGCAGCGCCGTGTAACTGCATCCTGTTTCGTGGGAAAGTCTTGAATTTTCCTACCTTTTTCCGCTGGCTTCTCATTTCTAGCTGTGGGCTTGTGTTTTTTATTTGTAATTCTGGCCCTGAGCTTCCTTCTCTCCAATCCCCTTAGCATGCCTTCATCAACAAACTTATGTGCTTTCTCTGTTGCTGGATGCCTCCCGAAAGTCCCCAGGTCTGAGACTGCACTTTGGGGCCGTGAAACCCAAGTTGGCTGACATCTTACCAACTCCATACCCAGCTGCTGTGCAGGCTTAGAAGTTGGAGCAGGTCTTAGGGACACAGTTCAGTAAAAGATTTGTTTCCAGACTTTCTTGGAGGACGGTGGGAGGAGGGCATCGGGGAAGAAAATATTTACAAATAGAAAAGCAAAAGGTTGCTGAACTTTCTTTCAACTCTTGCTTTTCCCACTTGTTTAAGAGTGCAGAGAACATTTTCTCTCTTCTCTTGCCTGGCTTTTTCTTGGCTTTATGATTTCATTTTGACCCATTCTTTTCTTCAGGATTCATTTCTGAGCCCTTCCTGTGGCTCCTCCCCCTGCTAACTCTTCTGTAGGAGGCAAGCAAAGTCAGCACAAAGGAAACAAACAGCACGAAATGGCCCGTGAGAATGGCCCGTGAGAAGACTGCTGGCTTTGTCCACCTGCTGGACAACAGTGAGGCTAAGCCCAGTGACTGCCTTCAAGACAAAGCAATGTCCCTGTTCTGCTCAAATGAATAGTGTTTATAAAAATAATTCCCTCTTTGGGGTCTGGTGTTTTACCCCCCTCCCAGCCATCTTTCTGCTGTTACAAGGGAAGGACCCGTGACAGGTTTCACTCCTGCTTTGAATGACAAAAACTGTATTATAGTACCTTGCACTGCTCAGCTGGCTGAAGCCAACTGCGCAGGTGGCTCCAAATCCTAGCTTGCAGTTCTTAGCTACAGCTTTGGCTTCCTGTTTCACTGTCTTTTCAGAGATACAATGTTGTCCTCTTCACTATAAAAGTTTTACCTGCTTCCTATCGGAGATCACTATAGAAAGCTGCAGCAAGAAAATAATTCTTTCCTAGCCACACCTGGAAAGACAAACATTGTTCATATGTTGCTTGCTACATCTCCTTCTAGAGGTGTTTTTTGTTTGTTTGTTTGTTTGTTTCTTAAGCATGCTTTAGAATGAGAAGATTCCTGGCTTATTGTTATCTATTATATCTTACTCATCAAATATTGTGGAATCCCAAGTGGGATTTTAGTTTTGGATAAGAATGTCCTAAGGGGAAGAGAGAGAAAGAGAGAAAATCGCTGGACCAGAAGAAGCATAAACCTGGGAACGCTCTGTATAATATCATTGTGAACTCCCCGAGTGCTGCTTAGTTAAAATACTGCACCTTAAGATTTGTCTATTAATTAGCAAGGGAAGTGATGAGTCAGCAACTGAGTGAGCGCTCACAGTTCATCCCTCTAAGATGAATAACTTCTGTGCCTTCACCTACTTTTCCAAAAACTTCTAGAGTCCAAGAAGGTGGAAAGAGTTTCCTTTTAGACCTCTGAATTCTCTCAGGAAGCGGGTAAGCAAATAGATGGCAGGCAGTTTAATAATGTATAGAATGGAAAATGGCGTCCCCTCTGGGAGGGCACATAAAGTCCCATGTGGGCGCTTCGCATGGAGTGCTGAGTGCCCCTGCAGTCCAGACACTGCCCAGATGTCCCTCATCACCTCCGGGGAGGTGTGACGTGTGCAGTCATATATGGTGGGTCATGGCTTGGAATGAGGAGTCAGGGGGACTCAGTCTGAGGTTGCTTCTGGCTGCTGTGTGTTTGCCTTGGGCCAATTACTTTGTGGGTTGGCATGTTCCCTAGTAAGATGAGGGGCACAAAATGAAATGGTCCCCAACGGGAACTGTGGGTCACCCATCCCTGGAACAAAGCAAAATTACATCCGTAGATGTCACGGACACACAAGTGACCTGTTCTCACATCTCACCAGAAGCCTCACAGACCTGAGGGCTGGAGTAGGTGGAATCAGCTATGGATTAGAATCTAGAACCTATTCTTCCCGAGATCTGAGTGACCTTGTCCATGCTACTTAATTCTTAACCCCCCCTTGACTCCTTTGGGAAAGGGAACAAATAATCAGGTGTACCTTTAGTGTTAGTTAAGTTAGGAAGATGAAATAAAAAACATGATCAATTAATAATTAATTAACCCAGCAATTATTTCTGAAGCACTTATGGCATTCCAGACCCAGTTGCAGGCACTGTGGGCAAGCGGTGAGAGGGTAGAATGAAGTGTCTTGTTTTGTTCAGCTGTCCTACTGATTGAGGGGGAGGGGGAAATAGGAAATAAACAAGTGAAAATATCAGTGCTGTGCAGATAATTAAAGTGGGGTGATGTGGGGTGCCTGGGTAGCTCAGTTGGTTAAATGTCTGCTTTCAGTTCAGGTCATGATACTGAGGTCCTGGAATTGAGCCCTGTGTTGGGCTCTCTGCTCATTGGGGAGTCTGCTTCTCCCTCTCTCTCTGCCTCTCCTCACCCCGCCCCCCACCAACTTGTGCACTCTCTCTCTTCTCTCAAATAAAGAAATACAATCTTTAAAAATATATATATTAAAAATGGGATGATGAGGTGGTCACTTCTGTCTGAGCAGTCAGGGAAGGTGTCTCTGAGGTGGTGACATTCATCCTCGATGTAAATGACAAGAAGGAGCCAACCAAGCAACAGTGACCAGGAGAAGAACGTTTCAGGGAAAGGGAACAGAAGTGCAAAGTGCAAAGAAGGGAGGCGATGTGACTGGCAGGTTTAGGAGCTGCCAAGAAGCCAGCATGGCTCCTGATGGAAGGTGAACTGTGGGTTCAGGAAGGAGGAAGGCACAGGGTCACGGAGGGTCTGATAAACCAGAGGATCAGTGAAGACAAGGCAGAGACTACACAACTCTTGGCCCGAAGGTGCTCTTGAGTGAGGGACTTGTCTGTGAAAACAGGCTGCAGAGAAGGTTCTGGAGCAACCTGTTTCCTCCTGACCCTGAAGGATGAAGGTGAAGATCTTATCACATGTTGCCATGCCAGATGGTTTCTATGGCTGCGAGTGTCTGTCTACGTCAAAAAGAAACCCTGGGGGAGAACTGAGCTCTCCTCAGTGTTCAGAGGAGACACAAACCCTCGCTGAAAGTAGGAAATGACAGGACATAGCCATTAGGTTCACAAAAGAAACCTTAAAATAGACTCAGTTAGATTTCTTTTGATGGCTGCATAGTAGGGGGTTTGGGAGAAGGGGGTGGGATTATGGACATTGGGGAGGGTATGTGCTTTGGTGAGTGCTGTGAAGTGTGTAAACCTGGTGATTCACAGACCTGTACCCCTGGGGATAAAAATATATGTTTATAAAAAATAAAAAATTAAAAAAAAAAAAAAATAGACTCAGTTAGAGATGCAAATCCAGCTCCAGGCAGGTCTCCTCGTGTCCCGAAGCTCTAAAGATTCCTCTGGGAGGAAATGAGGGGAGAGAAACTGCAGGCAGAGCAGATGGCTTGGTGAACAGGAGCTGAACACTTTAGGCTACTCCAAGAAAGGGAGTCTTAATTAAGGAGATTAAAAAAACCCTAATAGCCGCCTGGTTTGCCTTCCATCATTAATAGTATTATTCTCCTGTTGATGAGATGCTAACAATTCCATTCTGGGCTCTTCAGGTCTGAGAGGCAAAGAATCGTGTTCTACTTTTTATTTATAAAGTCCCCTGGAGCTGCCCCCAGGTCATTTCCCAGGATTTCAAGGAAAGGCTAATGTTCCAGATGAGAAGTAATTACACTCTCCGGTTTCCAGCCGTCCAAGTGGTGGCTCAGATGCTTAATTGGTTCTGCTATCTTGGTCTGGTGTCCTGAGGCTTTTTCTACATCATTCCACCCTCTTCCCTATGCCTGAGGGCATTTTCAGTCCCACTAGCTCTGCACATTTAGGTAACCTCGAAGGGTGGGTCTATCATCAGGCAACAATTGATTTCCAAGCCTCTCTAGCTACTGCATCTGGTTGTCAGAGCTGGCTGTTTATCAGCGTCTGTGACCTTTTCAGGAACGTTAATGAGGCCCATCTGAGGAACTCTGATCCAGAGTCAGTGGATTATTCTGTGCCATAGGAAGTGATAGGGAAACTCTCCGGGTTTATGTAGGTCTTAGTTAAGACCAAAAGAGCATCAGATCTGTTCCGAGATGATCGCAGTGTTTTTTTGTTTTTGTTTTTGTTTTTTTAGATGATAGCAGTATTACTCGAAAAGAGGATTCTCTGGAAGCTTCGGTAATAATATTTTAATATTATTAAATATTTAATATTTTAAATTATTTTAATATTAAATATTATTAAATATTAAATACTTAATAATAGAGAATTTCAAACACATACAAAAAACAATTTTTTAAAAGATTTTATTTATTTGACAGAGAGAGAGAGAGATCACAAGTAGAGAGGCAGGCAGAGAGAGAAGGGGAAGCAGGCTCCCCGCTGAGCAGAGAGCCACATGCAGGGCTCCATCCCAGAACCCTGAGATCATGACCTGAGCTGAAGGCAGAGTCTTAATCCACTGAGCCACCCAGGTGCCCCCAAAAAACAATTTTTACAAAGAACCTCTATGTGCTCATTGCTCAGTCACCACAATTTTTAATATTTTGCCAATCCTTTTCCATCAATTTGTACACATTATTTTCCTTTGCAATCGTGAAACATCATATCATCTCTTCCTTAAATTCTTCAGGGTTTATCTCCAGATGGGTAAAAAAATAAAATAAAATAAAATAAAATAAAATAAAATAAAATAAAAATTCCACATGCTATTATTGCAGGTCTGCTTCCCTGGAAAGTGAACTCTCGAGATGAGGAGTAGCCAGCAGAAAGCTTATTAGGATTTTCAGGATTAGCATCTACAGGAGGGAGGGAAAAGAAGCCAGAGTGAGCTGACAGGTAGGTTCTATAAAGGATCTGCTGGCCCCCATGGAAAGTTATAAAGCTGGGCACTTCTCAGTTGTCCTGAGTCTGGGGGAGAAAGTTTGGCCTTTATATTCCTGTGATGCTCCATATTCCTGTTCCCAGGAAGTGGATATAACCTGGAAGTGGGTGTCTGTCTTCAGCCAAAAGCAATTTGAAGGCAGTTCTGGAGAGGGTGCATAGCAGGTGGCAGCTGGCAGTACTCCCAGTGGCATAAGGAATAATCTTGAATTTCTGAAGGGGATCAGGGTAGCTCATTGGGGCTCATTATGGCACCCACTATAGACAGTGTTACGCTTAACAAAATGAACAGTAATTCTTTACTATTATTTAGTGTTACCTGAACAAGGTCCATAAAGGGAAGAATTATGTTAAATTAAATTAAAAGACTCCTTTAGAGCAGGTCTATTATGAATTTTAAATATGCAAATGAACACACTGTGACTTTCCAAGAAGGTTCTGAAAGGTGCAACATTTCCAAAATTTATTTGACTCCCTAACATATTTTTGGTTTCTTGGGACATAGCCTAAAAAACAAGACCCTGGAGAATTTAATAAACAGAGAAAGCAGTTGTTTTTATTTTACAGTGTTTGCAAGTAGCTAAGGCCAAGCCTCTTTCAGGGTGAAGAAGATGAATGTTTGGAGGGGAACGATACTAAGAATAATGACAGTGAACTCTACTTGATGGTGCAGTCCATTCCAAGACAGCTACGCATTCCATGAACATTTCAAGATATTTTGCTGTTGGAATAGGGCATGTGCTAAAAATACTGTGTACTTCCTCACATCCACAGTCTTTCACTACAGAGCTTTTTGATATGGTCATTTCTGCACAGTGAAAGGGTGGCAGAACATGTTGTAACCAATGAAGAGGCTCTTTGCGGATGCTGTGAAGTTATTTTTAGGTTGTTATAAAGCCTCATTTATAACTGCTTCCCCAATCTTAAGAGGTTGGTGTTGGAGACCAAGGAACTGGAAAGAAGTGGTATTCTAGATTTAGTGAAAGGTTCATAAATCAATAGATTCCAATTGTGCATACAGCAGGGGGCCAGGCAGTGGAACTGAAAAAGGAGAGATACTGTTTTCTTCCTGAGGAATTTATATTGAAAGGATGAAGGAAAAGACAATGAGCACAATAGAGCAAAGCAAGTAATCATGTTTGCAGTTTTTATTTCGTTTTATGGTTGGTTCTCTCTGGGGCTTTTTTTTTTTATAATCACTACCTAGATAAAAGTGAATATGCAAGTATTGTTCCTATTTCATAGACAGGGAGCTGGAGAAAGTCCTTAATCACACAGATGGTAAATGAAAAATCTGGAAATAGTCCAGACCTTTTGATGTTAACTCTATTCTGGCTCTAGTAGAAAATGACTCAATTTATTGGTAATTCAGAGTCAAGAGTCAAGAAGGAGTTTTAGGGGAGAAGATGGGGCATCTGGAATGGGCGATACAATAAGCATAAGATTTCCCTTGGTTTCATGACTTAAGGTGTTGGGTCCCCTTCTTTTAGAGGTGAGACAGTAGGCATAGCTGTAGGAGTTTATGATCTGGGAAGAAGGCATGTCTTTCCACATCTATGGGAGAACGTAAGTGTTTTCCAAATACACGGGGGTTGTTATACTGACCCATTATGAGTGGCACACTAGGGCAAGAGAACACGGATCTGAGACCGGATATTACTGTTGGTAAATCCTAGTTCCGCTTACTAGCAGTGTGTTTCCATTCATTCCATTCATAGCTTTTCTTTTCAGATCCATAGAGTGGGAGTCATAATGCCTGGTTCCTTACAGAATGTCTGTAGGGATTAAATGATGTCTTGTTTACGATAGTGCCTAGGACATGCTTGACACCCGGCTGATGCTCAGTACATATTAACTTTTTTTTTATTATCCCTCATTACATCACTTTTCTTTCATACAAGTTGTTAGTATCAGAAGCACTGAATCAGTTTTCCAATAAAACCCAGAATTCCTGGCTTTCTCATTCCCTTTCCTGCAAATCTATGTGATAGACGCTGCTAAAAGTCATCTGTGCATTCTACTGAATTGTTTTTACATATGGGTCTCTGAAAGGTTCTTGTTTCTCTACCTTATCTCGTTAAAGATCTCTCATTTAGTAGTGAATGATAATTATGGATGCTATAATCTCCTGAGTGTTCACCATGTGCAAGTTAGATGTTGGACAGACAGTAAGAGCTTTATGAGATAGGTCCTCCCGTTACATATATTCTCATTATAGTGATAATGCTTTTGAGAACAGGGTCAGGTAAGTTGTCCCAGATCATAGACCCGGTAAGTGCTGCAGCAGCCCTTGAAACCAGCTCTTTGTGGCACCAAAGTATAGAGGTAAAACCTCTGAGTGACCAGAAAAAACCCATGACATGGACTCTTATGATCCTTTAAGGCTAGGATTGCATGGGTGTAGTTATAAGAGAGAACTGACTCTTGGAGGACCTGGATTTGAGTCTAGTCTACTGGCACTCTGGCCAGAAACATTGGCCAGAAATTCAGCTCAAGTTCGCATCAGCAAATAAATGCAATATCATTTTCCCTCTAACCCTGGTTCTGTTGGCCAGCCTTTTCACATTGAAAGATATCATCCAGATTTGACCCAGGAGATTTGCCAGAGATAACTTTGGCTTAGTTTTCCCTAAAGCTTGTGATCTCAGAGAAAGAGACCATAATTCCATAAGACCCACCAAATTTGGGTCCCCAAACTAATCACTATGGTCAGGAGAATAGAGAGTTGTCAGTCCCTTGGCCACAGTCATGTTCCTCTAACCCTTGGTAAAAAGGACAGTAGGGTAAATCCCATTGAAAATACCGGGAATGGAATATTCTAGGTGACAGGCTTAATAAGCAAGAGAACTTACATACAAGGCTTGTCTTGGATAGTTGCAAGAAATATAGATCTCCACACCCACCCACCTAAATATCTAAAGTTTATAGAGGCCTTAACTGCGTGTACATAGTCCAGATGTTCTCAAGAATACCTTCCTCTCCCAAGGCTGCAGCCTTGAAAACAGCTCCTACTTTGGGAACTGTGGGCAGAAGGTAATTCCAAGGACAGGGGAGAGGGTGAGGGGCCTCCCATTGCCCAGGTCCAGCTTGTGGGTCAACCAGTGGTCATATCCTCTCAATGACCCCTCCAACATTGAATAGGTTATTTCTCTTTAAACTTGGTCTTCATCTGTGAAATGAGAGTAATCACTTTCCTTGGAAGGTTGAGGTGAGGGACAAAGAAAAATATTTAGTAAACTTTGCATGTCTGTGGCAACACTACTCCAAACTAGTATCTCTGAAAACCTGCTTTTTCTCTAGCAACCTTTGCTTTAACATAGGACTTACTGTAGACACTTTCTTGCCATTCAGTGATTGGAAGTCATGGAGGACACTAAACTAATGAAAATACATGCATTTGCTTTAGAATATATATGCTTACATTGGTTAGCTTGCAGAGAAGTAAAAATGAAAGTATTAGCAAATCTGGGATACAATTCTTTAGATCTCATGTCTGCCAATTTCAGTGCCAATGTAAAGCTTAATTTCAAGTATACCTTAAAATGTCTCTGCTAAAAACTAAAAGCTGGGTGAGGGTGATAAGCCTGTGGATAAAAATAATCAGAGGGTTTATACAAAGGGAAAGTACAAAGCAAGAATACAAAGCTCAGGGACAGGTTGGTGAAAAGTGAACCATGAACTGTTTGTGCATTTTAAAGTAAATTGGGATTTTGCCTAAGGTTATGAGCCAAGGGGAGAAAGCAGTGTTTCCTTCTCTGAGCGATTAAGACTTAATATCGCATTTGACTATGATACTCCACTTAAGTGAACCTTGGGTGCTTGGCCTCCCAATAAAAAGGAAAGCTTGAATTTCTGCAGTTTCATGCTCTAGACAAGGAATTTGAAAACATATCTATAAGAAAGCCATCTTTTGAGAATTTTCCAGGTAATGAATTATTTTCTCTTTGGTTCTCTAGCTCCAGAAAGACATTAAGTTCACTTGAGGAGTAGTATGTGTCTTAACATGTATCCCTTGCTTTAAGACACTGAAAATGTTCTAGGTTACTTGAATATTAGTAAATGAAAGACTAAAGACATGAAGAAGGAAAATGACTGGACAGTGTGGCTGTGAATAAAAGGACCTATATTCTTTTTTCTTTTGTAAAAGATTTTTATTTTATTTATTTGACACAGAGAGAGAGAGATCGAGATCGATCACAAGTAGGCAAAGAGGTAGGCAGAGAGGGGTGCCAGGGTGGCTCAGTGGGTTAAAGCCTCTGTCTTTGGCTCCGGTCATGATCCCAGGGTCCTGGGATCGTGCCTTGCATCAGGTTTTCTGCTCAGCAGGGAGCCTGCTTGCCCCTCTCTCTTTGCCTCCTCTCTGCCTACTTGTGATCCCTGTCTGTCAAATAAATAAATAAAATCTTAAAAGAAAAAAAAAAAAGAGGCAGGCAGAGAGATGGGGGGGAAGCAGGCTCCCTGCTGAGCAGTGAGCCTGATATGGGGCTCAATCCCAGGACCCTGAGATCATGACCTGAGCTGAAGACAAAGGCTTAACCCACTGAGCCACCCAGGTGCCCCAAAAAGGACCTATATTCTAAGTCTCATTTGGTTGATATTCATTCAAAGAATAAATATTTGAGCACTGGGCTCTATCCGACATGCAAGGGACAGAATTTTGAGCCAAATATTGTTCTTATCTTCATGAAGCTTATATTTATCATGTACGGGAGATTCATAATAAAAATAACATCACATAAATAGTGATCACTATGTTGAAAAATCAAGTAGGGCAGGGGGATTTGAAGGGCGATGAGCATTCTTTTAGAGAGAATGGTCAAAAAAGAGCTCTCTGAGGGGTCAATATTTCAAATAAATCTTAAAGAAAGTGAGAGAATAAGATATGAACTGGGGGGAAGAATATTCCTGGAAGAGAGAATAGTATGTGCAAAGATCCTGAGGCAGGAGAGGACTTGATTTATTTGAGAAACAAATAAGGAGGCCAGATAGTTAAAGAGTATTAAACCAAGAAAGCATGGATGATAGATAAATAAATCTGGGAGAAAGAAAGAGGCCATATTCCATAAGGCATTATAGGCCTTGGTAAGACTTTCACCTTCATTGATGTGTAGTAGAAAGCCTTTGGAGGGCTTGAGAAGAGGTATGGCACACAATGTGATTTATGTATTAGAAAGATCACTCCAGAGCTGCTTGGGGGCTCAGTTGGTTAAGTATCTGACTCCTGATTTAGGCTTAAGGCATGATCTCGGGGTCATCGGATCTAGCCCCCCATTGAGTTCCATGATCAGCATGGAGTCTGCTTGTCCCTCTCCTGCTCCTCCCCCCATCATGCTCTCTCTCTTTCAAATAAATAAATAAAATCTTTAAAAAATAGAGAGAGAAGATCATTCCAGCTGTTCTGTGGAAACAGTGAAGAGTAAGGGGAGAATCAGCAGATGACTATTACAGTAAGTGAGCATGTACAAGATTGTATTGAGAAATGGTTTTATTTGAGATAGTTTATGAAGGTAGAGCCAAAGGATTTGATGTGACTTTCCTGCTGTAGAACTCTAGTCATCTATGTGGCTTTGGGAGTGACAAAATATAGTGGACATCTTGTCTAGAAAATCTTCGAACATACACAAAGTGAAGAGTAAAGTGAATTGTTTTTCTACCACTCAGATTGAACAAGTATGAAGATTTGTCATGGATCATGGCCAAGATTTGTATGGTCATGTTTGGTAACTAGACTTATAGTGGTGATCATTTTATAGTATATATAAATATCAAATCATTATGTTGTATACCTGAAACTAATTTTATATGTTATACCTCAATATTAATAATAAAAAAGATTTTGCTAATCTTGTTTTGCTTATGTCTTCTTACAACTCTTCTTTATCTCTCTCTGGATATTCAAACGAACTCTACACGTCACGTCATTTTACCCGATCAATACTTTGTAATGTGTCTTCAACAAACCAGAAGTTAAACAACAAAACAAAACAAAGTGAAATAAAAACCTCTCCAAAACCCACAATATCACACACAAAACCCCCACAACTTTAAACCAACAAAGTAAACAATAATTATTACCATCTCAAATCAATGTGCCTTCAAGTTTTACTAACATGTTTCAAAAATGTATATTTACAGTTAGTTTGATCAAATCAAGATCCGAAGATGGCCCACCCATTGCATTTGATTAATTTGTTGCATACATCTTCATAATCTACAGCCATTACCTCCTCCCACCCTCTTATTTATTTATATTTAGAATTTTTTAAAATTTTATTTTGTAATAATTTTTAAATTTTATTTTATGATAAGACTGAGACTATTTTTTTTTAAGGGCAGTTTTAGGCTTGGAGCAAAACTGAGAAGAAGGTACAGGGATTTCTCATGTACTCCCTGTGCCCCACATACGCATGGCCTTCCCCATTATCTATACCCTCAACAGGGTGGTACATTTGTTATGGTTGATGAACCTACATTGACACTTTGTAATCACTCAAAGACATGCTTTACCTTCTGGTTCATTCTTGGTGTTGTACTGCCTATTAGTTTGGTCAAATGTATAATGACACATACTCATCATTTTGGTTTTATACAGAGTATTTTTACTACTTTAAGAATCATCTTTGTTCTATCTCTTCATCGCTGTCCACTACCCCAATCTCTGGCAACCACAGATTTTTTTTTTTTTTTTAACCATCTCTATAGTTTTGCCTTTTCCAGAATGTCATATAGTCAGAAACAAAAAGCATTTTCAAATTGGTTTTTTCACTTAGCAATATATAATGTGTGTATATATATATATATATATATATATCTTATATAATGTATATATAAGATTCGTCTATGTCTTTTTATGGCTTGATAGATCATATATTTTTAGAGCTGAATAACAGATTTTTCTTGGTGGTTGTTGTTGGTGTTATTATGAATTCATGAGCTGTTATTTGTTTGTGTGCTTTGACCACATTGCTTTTTAGTGCTGAATTATTTAATTCACTCACCTACTGAAGGACATCTTGGTTGCTTCCAAGTTTTGGCATATATGAATAAGCTTCTATGAATGCCCATATGTAGGGTTTTTTTTTTTTTTTATGGACATAAGTTTGCAACTCCTTTGGGTAAATACCAATGAGTATGATTGCTTACCATATGGTAAGAGTATATTTACTTTTGAGAAATTGCCAAAACATCTTCTGAAATGGCTATAACATTTTGAATTCCACTAGCAATAAATAAGGATTCCTGTTGTTCACATTTTCATGGGTATTTGGTGTTATCAGTGTTCTCAGTTTAACCATCCTTTTATTTCTGTCTGCCATATTGTTGTTGAGAATCCTGAGTCATTTGCTCTGTAGAATTTCCCACATACTCAGTTTGGCTGACTGAACCATGTGGCATTTGAAAAATGTTTTTTTATCTTCCCAATTTACTGTAAAACTGTTAGCTAGATCTAGACACCATGGACAATGCCATGTACTGTCTCTATCATTGCATTGTCCACCTAAATAAAGAGGTAAACTGAGGCAAGTTTGAATGACCAGAAATTTACTTTATTCGGAAATGCAGAATTGCATTTCAGGTCACAGGAACCATGGCAAGCTAGAGAGGAGTCTTGGAGGGTTTGGAGTAAGCTGTTTTTATGGGAAAGGAGTGCAAAGAGAGGAGGGTTTAGCTAGCGTTCAAGCAGCAAGTTCACTGACTTAGGGATGGGTGGAGGTTCTTGGTGGCATTCATTGGCTTAGGGATGTTTCGGTTTTCTATAAATCAGGGTTAATGGGGAAACCGGTGTGTCAGTCTGTTAAACTTCATTTTCCTGAAGGCACATGCAAGAAATGCTCCATTTCCTGTCCTCCAGTTCCGTTTTTGAATGAAATCCTCTCACAGCATGGGTGGATATATTTGATCACTTTCAGGAGGTTGAACTGTCTCAGTTTCGTGAAGTTAAACTTGGTCAGTAGGGTTGTAGGCCAAATATACCCCCACTTTCCAAAGATGTCCACCCCTAATCGGCTATACTCTCCAGCAAAGAGGACTTCGTAGATTGATTAAGGTAGCCGACCTTCCAGTAGGAGGAGCCAGGATTACCCAGGTGGGGTCAGTTGCATCCCATGAGCCTTGAAGACAGGAGCTCTTCCCAGCAGAAGTCAGAAGCAGCAGGAGGGAGACACAGAAGGAGGTAGGAGGGAAGTGGGAGAGACAGCGGGCAGACAAGGGTGTGGTGTGCCCTCACATGGGGTTCTGAGCAAGGCCTCTGGAGCCAAGGGCAGCACCAAATCCAAAACCTGTTTGGCCAATAGCTTGAATGAACCATGGAACCAAGTCTTTCCAGAGCAGCATCCGATTACAGCCCAGTCTGGCTGATACTTTGCTTCTGGCCTAACATCTGCAGTCGGGAGACCAGCTGAGCCCACTTTTCCCTACAGAACGGTAAGGTACACAACTGTTTTAAGTTGCTAGATGGGGTTTGTTAGGATAGTAATAGATACTAATACAAGTGGTTGCAGGTGTTGTGAGTGAGACCCAGAATGTTCTCGGGGACTCACCCAGTGGTCTTTGCAGCTGTTGACAATTGTTGTTCAGATCTGTTGTCATTCATAGTTACAAAACACTGGTTTTTCTAACATTCCTTCTGCATTCATTAGCCGGAATTCTTCTCTAAGGAAGAACATTATCAATAATTTAGTTTCCCTGAAAAAATTTGGTATATGAAAAGCAGGATAAATGCCAGTTGTTTCTCTTCATTAGGTTTCAGAATACGGAGATGGTGGTTTTGCTACAATTTAAGGTGACCCGTTAGGTTTTTCTGGGTTGTTGTTATTATTATTATGAATTTGTGTAGTGTTATTTATTTGTGTGTTTTGACCACATTGCTGTCATTAATTTCTTTTCAGTGCTTGACCAGTCCCATTTGTGACCTTTGGAAAGCCTTTCAAGTTCAATCCTCCTGTCTTTTTGTCAAGGTCTCATTATTTATGGTGGCATTATTTATGGCAGTACAAGTTATCGAGTGTTCATCTTGTGTATTTTATGCCCCACACATTGCATTGTGCATTTCTCCTAAGCTCCTTTGTGTATGGGGCGTGAAGAATTTAAGGACCACAATCTGGATGCTTAGGCATGTTCTTGTCCTTGCTCCAAGGCCAACTCAATAGACAGGGATAAGATGTAGTATTTGGTTTTTGGAAATTTAAAAAAAAAATCATGAGTTTATATTAAATTTCTAATTCAAAGACTGCAGTACATGGTCCATGCCTTGATTTTTATGCTTGAAGTTCTTTGTTACATGTTTTGCTTTCTAATGACATTAGTGTAATTTATTGTTTTTTTCTGTTATCGACTAATGCAAGTATTATTACTGAATTTGATTTAAGATTGCTGAATTTGGTGTAAGATTACTGAATTTGGTTTAAGATGTCTTTGCTGTTTGTAGTAGTTGTTGTTGTCCTTAGAATTTATTCCTTTAAGGAAGTACAGTGGAAAATACTTTAAAGTGTCAAAGCATTCTTCCCTAAGGGGGTTATATCACTGATTTCTTATAGTTAAACGCATTTATATTTATTGTTGTTTTTCCTTTTTAGTTGTGGAGATTTTTTTGTCTTTTTAAAATTTTGTTTTTAAATGTGTAAATATTTATATAATTTTAGAGTAAAAAAAAATTAAACAAGGGGCATTCTGAGAGTTCTAACTTTTTATTTACTTTCCCGATCTTCGTTGCCCTTCCTTCATAGGTAATCTTTTTATTACTTTATAGTTTCAGGCTCTCCTTCTCCTCCTCCTCCTCCTCATT
The DNA here is from genome assembly GCF_022355385.1 of Mustela nigripes. NCBI lineage: Eukaryota > Metazoa > Chordata > Mammalia > Carnivora > Mustelidae > Mustela > Mustela nigripes. Next base: position 219,997,953 of record NC_081557.1, on the reverse strand, counting down.
CTTCTTTGAGAGTATGTGAGGGAGCAGAGGGAAAGAGATTCTCAAGCAGAGTCCCCACTGAGCAGGGAGCTGACATGGGGTTCCATCTCAAGACCCTGAGATCATGACTTGAGCCCAAATCAAGAGTTGGACACTTAACTGATTGAACCACTCAGGTGCTCCCAGCTCACTCAATTTTCAATTCACAAAATACAAATATATGTTTGTGTGTACGTAGGTATATGAGTATACACATATATTTATTATTTTCCTTATCTAAATAAAATTAGCTCTTTCGCACACGATTCATCCTCTTGTTTTCAGCTTGAAGTGTTCCGGAGATCACTCCATGGCTACATGTGGAGATCCTTTGCATTCCTTTTTGTAGGTACATGATATTCCGTTATTATTATTTCATTTTATTTATTTGACAGAAAGACACAGTGAGAGAGGGAACACAAGCAGGGGGAGTAGGAGAAGGAGAAGCAGACTTCCTGCAGAGCAGAAAGCCCGATGCGGGGTTTAATCCCAGAACCTCAGGATCATGACCTGAGCTAAAGACAGAGCCACCCAGGAGACCCTTCCATTATTAATACTAGATTTATTCAAACTGTCCCCTTTTGTTGGACACTTGGGCTATTTCATCTTTTGTTGTTATAACTGTATTATAAATACAATGGGCTCTGTGCTTTCCTCTTACTTGCTTGTGTATTTTCAAGATATGAGGCTGCTGGGTCGGAGGTAAATGTACAAGTAATTTTGGTAGATTTTTCCAAATCTCTCTCTGTGAAAGTTATACATTTTGCATTCAGTGAGCAATTTTTGAGAGTGCACCAGCTCTTGATGAGGACTGACTTGTTCTGTTTTGTTTTGTTTTTGTTTTTTTGCCATTTCCAGGCTACATAATTCTTGCCAAACCAGGTGTAGCCTTTGGGCACTTGATTCTCTACCTGTAAATTGTGGGTAACAGTTCCTTTCTTGAACAGTAGGGGGATAAAAATGGAAGAAGTTCAAAAGGTTAAGTCTTGATGCACAGCTTATGTTCAGTAGATATGACCTTGCTTTCTTCCCTCCTTTCTTGGACAAATCATTTTAGTTGTTCACTGAATAAATGTGTGCTGAGAACCATTAGACCCAGTCGTAGGAACTAAGCATCCGCAATAGACCGATGCACTCTTTCCCACAAGTGACAGAATTTGTAAACAGATGAAGATGCATCCCAGGAGTGCTATGATGTAGAAACAGCTGAGGTTGTCTTTCATTTTCTCATTAAAAATATATATATGTACACACACAAGTACACACAACACACATACACAAATTCACCTATTCCACAAGGTTGTTTGGAAAATGAGGTAAACACATTTGAGTGTTTTCAAAAGATGCTTAGCAATTGTTTTTATCTTTGAGGAAAGAAACAAAAACAAAGATGCTCTTAGTTTCTTTGAGTAAGTACAACAGCCTGGGTGGCTTTAAGCAACAGAAGCTTATTGTCTCATAGTTCCAAAGGCCAGAACTATGAAATCAAGCCATTAGCAGGGCCATGCTTCCTTTGAAGCCTGTAGGGGAATCCTCCTTGACTTCTCTTAGCTTCTGGTTGTTTGTGAGCAATCCAGGATCTTCCCTGGTTTAGGGACATATCACTCTGCAATCTCTGCCTTCATTGTTAATGTGGCATTTCCATGTGCGTCTTTGTGTCTTCGTACGGCTCTCTTCTTATAAGAATATCAGACATATTGGATTGGAGGCCAACTTGCTCTAATCTGATCTCATCTTAATTTGAATTACCTGCAATGACCCCATTTCTAAGTAGGTTTATGCTGTGAGGTGCTGAGGATCAGTATTTCAGCATATCTTTGGTGGGCACAGGGTGGGGGTTAGGAAACACAATTCAAACCATAACAGATGCTAAGATGCAAAAATCAGCACTTGAAACAAACCCCAAGTGTCTTCTAGCAAAGAAACAGGGGTGGAGATGGACAAAGTGTAAGGGGCTTCTGACTCTTCCTCTTAAAATGTCTGAGTGAGCAGCTTCCCATCCCAACAGAATGGCCATCGCTATGGCGGTTTAATGACTAGCCAATCTGCCTCCTTCTCCCTCCTCCTTCTACACCAGATCTTTAAGTTTGCCTGTTTCTCTCAGCACAGGCAAGGGCCTTTTAAGGAAAAGAATTAGTTGTTCTTATGAATAAGTCAGCTGATAGAGCCCCCCCCCCCAATTAAAATTTGTTCTTCCTGGGATGCCTGGGTGGGTCAGGCAGCCTCCTTGCTCAACAGGGAGTGTGCTTCTCCCTTTGCCTGCTGCTCCCCGTTTGAGCTTTCTCTCTGACATAAACAATAATAAAATAAAATTTGTCATTCCTGAGGTAAAAAAAATGCTCATAGTTTTTATGATTATAACATTAATGCAGAACAGAAAAGTATAAAGAAGAGGCCACCAGATACTGGGGCAAGATGTTTTTGCTGTTAACCCTTGGGCGAATACACTCCTACCTCTGTTGTGTTCCTGTGTGTGCCTCTGTGTATGTGCATGCATGTGTGTGTGAATTTTGTATCAATTGCAAATGCATCTGGCTGGTAATAATAGAAAACCAAACTAGGGCAGAGTTTAGTAAGTAAGTGTTAACTTTGCTCACAATTCAGGAACTCTGGGTAGGCTGCTGTTGATTCAAGGATCCAGTGGTGCCAGGACCAAGTCTTAGCAATTCTGTTGTCCTTTCCATTATGATTTCACAATGGCTACTGCAGCTCTAGCCATATTAATGGTAAACCAGGAAAGAAGGAGACGGAAAAAAAAAATAGAGCTGTTGTCCCTTCTCTTTTGTCAGAAAAGCAAAAGCTACTCCTGCAATGATCGGATTCTATACCTCTCCCCCACAGCCAGCCATTCAATTCACAGTCTCATTTTTGGGATCGAGTCACCTTTTTTAGTTGTGTGGGAGATTGGGAATATGGAGGAACAGGATAGTTTACAGCAGGGATTGCAAACAATGGTTCCTAGGCCAGATCTGCCCATTGCCTGCTTTTCCAAACAAAGTTTTATTGGAATACAACCACATCAATTGACTAACATATTTTCTACGGCTGCATTCACACTATAGCCTCAGAGTGGAGTAGTTGTGATGGCAACCATAGGGTCTGGAAATCCTAATATATTTATCATTCGGTACTTCAGAAAAAAAGTTATACCATCCAACCCCTGGTTTAGATCAAATCACGACTCCTAGATGAAGGGAGGGGGGGGGAGGGAAATGGATGAGGGAGAAATTCAGGAGTAATATGACAAATGGGCTTTGTTGGCAAGAAAGTGGGAATCGATGTTGGATAGGCAAGTAAAAATGCCTATCATGGTGTTGACAATGGAGGTTAGAGGTAGAGGGATAAAGACAGTAAGATTGAAAGTGAATGAACCTTTGCAGTACATCGTTAGTTTCTGATGTACAGTTCAGGAGTTCTTCAGTTGCTTGTAACACCATGTGCTCACCACATCACATGTCTTCCTTAATGTCCCTTACCCAATTACCCCTTCCTCCCACCCGCCTTCCCTCCAGCATCCCTCAGCTTCTTTCCTTTGGTTAAAGGTCTCTCACGGTTTGTCTCCCTCTCTGATTTCTTCCCATTCAGTTCTCCCTCCCTTTCCTCTGATCCTCTGTGCTTTTTCTTATATTCCATATATGAGCGAAACCGTATGATAATTGTCTCTCCAACTGACTTATTTCACTCAGCATAGTACCTCCAGTTCCATCCATGTCAATGTAAATGGTGCGTTTTTATCCTTTCTGAGGGCTAATAATCCACTGTGTATTATATATATATATATATATATATATATATATATATATATATATGAAACATCTTCTTTATTCATCTGTCAATGGACATTTTGGCTCTTTCCATAGTATGGCTATTGTGGACACTGCTATAAACATTGGGGTGCTTGTGCCCCTTCGGATCACTACATTTGTATCTTTGGGATACATACCCAGTAGTGCAATTGCTGGGTCATAGTGTAGCTCTATTTTCAACTTCTTGAGGAACCTCCATACTGTTTTCCAGGATAGTTGTACCAGCTTGCATTCCTACAACAGTGTTAAGAGTGTTCCCTTTTCTCTGTGTCCTCACCAACATTTGTCGTCACCTGCTTCTTCAACGTTCTTTTCCATTTGTGGCTCGTATTCCTCCTGTATTTCTCACTAACCCAGCCCTTGGGTAAAAAGCACCTCTTCTACCATCCTTGAATATTTTACTTCTGAAATGGCTCTTTTTTACTCATGAATACCTTCTAGTAAATTTAAGACAGTATATACTTTTCTATGGGGCATATATGTTTAAACCTTCATCTCAGATGGGAATAGACTCCAAAGAACATGTAAAAGTCTTTCTTCCTTTGTTCTTTCTTCCATCCCTTCCTTTCTTCCACAGATATTTATTAAGCATCTCCACATTCCAGGCTTTGCTCTAAGTATAAGAATACAAGGGAGAGGACAGATAAAGTCCTTTCCTTCAGAACTTTCTGGAAAACCAGCATGTAAACAAACAAATAAATAAATATATAATAAATAATCAAATAGTGATGAGTGCTTTGAGGAAGCCTTAAGTGGAGTGAAGGCCTGGAGAGTGACCAGGGGCTTATTTTAGAGAGGGTGGTGGCCAGGAAAGGCTTTTCCTATGAGGATACTGTCCAGCCTGAAGGAAATGAGGCAGGGAACCCTACATACACCTGAGGAAAGGATTCCAGGCAGAGGGAAGTGCAAGTGCAAAGGCCCTGAGGTAGACCATTGGGTAGAAGTATCAAAGACAAGGATAGCAAAGATTGCAGTGCTTGGTGAACAATAAGCAAGGAAAAGGTGTTAGTTCACACTGGGACTTATGAGCTATGGAGGACTTGGGTTTTTTTTTCTAATGATGTGGCAAGCCTTTGAAAGATTTTGATCAACAGCAAAAAGTGCTCTGATGGATGTTTAAAATGGTTCTCTTGGATTATCCTAGGGCAGAGAGCAAATTTCCATTTATAAATACAGAAGTAGATAATTTGCTGAGTTGTGAAGGTGCTTTGTAAACAGTGAATTTTTTATTCATTTAATAAGTAAATATTGAACCACTGTTATACTGTGGACACCTTTTTAGGCTTTGGGGATACAGTGATCAATGGGACATAAGTCCTATCCTTGTAGAATTTATAATCTAATAACTAAGCTTTAGAAGTAAACAGACAATTGTAAATAGTGTAGTAAGTTCTATAAAAAGAGTAAACATGGGGGGATGCTAAAGCCCATCAGGGAAGCCATACAGCTCAGACTGAGGTGGGTGGGGAAGGAAGGTGTGTTCACGAAGTTGTATCCTGAAGAATGGGCTATAGGGTAGAATGGGGCCAAGTCTGCCAGTATAAAATACAGGATGCCCAGTTAAATTTGAAACTTATATAAACAAGATAATTTTTTAGTATAAGTATGTCCTAAAATTATTGTGTAGGGCAAACTTATACTAAAATTTTTATTGAAAACCTGATTTTACTGGGCATCCAATATTTTTTACATCCTAAATCTAGCAAACATGGGGATGCTCTGCCAGGGAATTCCAAGTTTTTGGGTAAGCATGGAGTCCAGAGTTGGACACAAGAGTGTTGGGAGAGAGGTGGTTTGGACCTTGTAGGTTAGACCACGATTGCTTCATACTGTCAGGGTCAAGTCCAAAAGATAGCTGAGGGGTTTGAAATATGCAAGTGACATGCTCAGGTTTCAAATTTCAGAAAAAGTGCAATGTTCTGTCTCTAACATACAGATGATGAAATGGGGGTTGTGTAAGGGAAACTGTAACTTAAGAGGAGATGTGAACAGGTTCTTCTAAGACACAAGTATTTAAATTTATTTTTTAGTTTCTTCCATATTCCTTTGAGGAAAGGTTTATTATAGGTTCTTTCTCATTTGTGCATGCTAATTTTAATCCTAAAGCAGCGGAAAAGAACTTTGGAGAGAAGATTCCTTAACAAGAAACAAAAAGAAGATTTTACAAAGAGAGAGCTCCTTCCTTAGGAAGCCCTCTGAACATTTTCACAGAAATTGTCCCCTTTGCTCTGAGATCACTCCCTGCTTTCTGGTTGAGGGGGTGAGGTTATCAAGTGTCAAAAGCTTCATTTCCTGCTGTTGCTCATTCTACCCTCAGGCAGGGATCTCAAGGGCAGAATCTCTGACAAGCAGGATGCTGAGGCTTCCTTAGTTCTTAGAGGCCAAGAAGACAACCCTGTGAGAAAAAGGCTGTGTGTTCTCCCATTGATGGGAGAGAGACAGACTGCTCTGTGGCAACAGCCAAACCCATGCTTCAGCCTGACTTTGAAACTGATTCATGAGGGCTAGATGAAATTTCTTTGGAGCCGAAAGTGCAAAAGGGAATTTCTCATCAAATGCAATGCCACAGGACATAATAATTCTGAAGCATGATTCCCTTTTAGTAATTTTTCACTCAGATTATCTTCCTGTCAGAATTTGCTGGCCTATGAAACTCATTTTTCTTAATCCAGATCTTGTTCTTTCTTCCTCTCCCCTTCCACCTCATCTCAGTCATCCACCTCAAACTTCCAGTTCTTTCATTTTGTTTATTTTTAATACCCATTTGCTCTTTCACTCATTACAAATCAAAGAGTGTTATGCCCCAATAATGGGTCTGTGATTAAAGGAGCGAGACTGATATAAAGCGAAGGTCAAGCAAAGCTTTATTTCGCACCAAGCATCAAGAATCTAACCAAACATTCGGGATGCAGCTCTTACAGAGAGAGGGCAACCCTTCTCTGTTTCACAGTCTAACTTTTAAGGGCAAAGGCCATGCGGTCGGGCCTGGCCACGCACAGGTGATCAATGAGATTTTAACACACACAGGAAACTCCACAGTGATGCTCGGTGACCAACTGAGTTACAATTTGCCCTAGTAGACCTTTGATTTAGCCTATCATACCTTGGCTAGGATTGGCACCCAAAAGGCTCCCAAAGGGCGGGGCCCATACTCCTTGGTAACCAGGGAGACAGTATGCATCCCCCCCACTGATGGGATATCCCCACCTGGCCTGACCCACCTTTGTATCTGGGCTTTGTTACCTGGACCTGGTTTCCAGGAATTGTTTTTAAGTGAATCCCCTGGGCGAAGGGGAGCAGAAACAGTTTAACTTTAATGAAAGCCTCTTGCTAAGTAGGTCCTTACAAGAGTATCCATGATGAAGCCGATTTCTGTCCTAGTTGCTGGAAAATAAAAGTTTGATCAAAGACAGGCATTTTCCAAAAGATATTTAAAGTAGTTGGGGGAAATAAAAGCAAAAAATGAGTAATAATTATTACTGTAAAATAATAAACAGTTAAGAATAACTATTGTTGTAAAAATAATAAATAACGATAATAGTAAATGTTTACCAGATGCCAGAGACTCTGCTCAGAACTTTGTACATCTTCACTCATTTAATATTCATAAAAGTTCTGTGAGAAATATATATATATATTTATGCAATTTATTTTATAATTCTGATCATTCATTATTAGTGTATAGAAACATAGCAGATTTCTGTATATTGGTTTTGTATCTTGAAATTTTGTTGAATTCATTTCTCCTAAGAGTTTTTTGATGGAGGCTCATTAGTTAAAGACCATTTTCTATGGGTATGTATATATGCTGTTGTGTAAATACAAGGATAGAAGTAGCTTATTGGCAGTATACCATCTGCCACAGGTCTGTTGTGCCAGATGTGGACATGGTACAGACATTTGGGGGTCTTCTGGAATAGGGATTTAAAACCAAGGATTGGATGGTATCAACCAGGGGGGATATGTGATATGAAGAGCAAGGTGAGAGGAAAACTCTGAACTCAGCATTTTGAGTGTGGACAGAAAGAGAACTGTCAGGAAGAGAAGGGAGGGCATGGGGTAGGGGAAGAATCGGGAGAGAAGACCCTGGAAGATGAGAAATGGAGTTTCAAGGGTGGAATCATTCATGTTGTCACATGCAGCAGAGAGCTCCACTCCCTTTCCTTACCTTCATGTACAAATAGCACTTGACAAAGTGGGACAACGTGCTTCCCAGAAACTGGCCTGAGGTGACTCCTGCTCTCCTCTGGCCTGGGGCCCGTGAACCTTTCTTTTCCTTAGCTGGGTTGGGTACCTCACTTTCTCAGAAATGCTTTCATATGACTGGAGGCCATCTGACCTTCAGCAGACTTCCACCTATTCCATTCTACCTGGATAAGTCCCCTGGCTAAAAAAAAAAAAAAAAAAAAAGGCAAACCCAGGCTTTTGATTTTGCTTGTGTTTGGAGTTGGCTTTTGATGGAAGAAATGAGATTAAGTGATTCACCTTCAGAGCTGGAGAGGCCGGACTGAGCTCATGTTAAGGAGAAAAAGAGAGAGAAGGTGGAAGTCTAAGGAGGAATTATACTGCTTAAAGGAGGAATAGTGAGTAAAGTAAATTAAGTAAATAACTAATGTTTGTTTAAGGAAATGCTGGAATATGACCATTACAATTTTAGAGACCCTTTGAGGTTACCACTGTAGTTCTCTAAAAACTCTCAGAGGCTGATTTGATTGTCCATCTTTCTTCTAATTCCACCAAATATCATTCAGGCATAGTTCTGTCACAAAGACATTCAAGGAGGAATAGGTCACCATGTTCTCCTCATAATGTCTGGGGATGGGGATGAGGTTGTGATAAATTTACTTTAGAAATAAGGACAGAGAGCAGAAAGTAGACCAAACTCCCACTGATGATCTTGGAAAGAGGTCCAAGTCTCTTAATGAGAAAATAGCTTTTAAATTTTTGTAAAATTCAGAAAACATCCTACTTTTTCCCGTATTTGTTGTTTTGGTTTTCCTTTGTATATTCTTCATAGTGATTAGTAATAAAAACATCTAATCATAAAGACACATGTCCTTGCTTTGAGAGGGCAATTAGGAAGACAGCAAAGTAAAGAGGTACTATATCCAACTGCAGCCAATTTTGAGGGAAGAAAAATCCAACAGATGTTAGTGTAGCAATTTTAAATTGGTGGCAAGGAACCATGAGATTCAGGATGAAGAGGAAAAGGCAGAAAAAGAGAGCTGAGTGAAAAAGAAAATGTATCAATCTTTCTGTGATTTTAGGTTATTGAGAGGTTGTAATGTTCTAGGCACATTCTAAGTGTTTTACCAATTTTAACACCTTTAATGCACCAGTAATAGTAGGTGCTATTTGTCCCTCCTACCAGTGTTACCTAATAAACCTTCCTGAATTTTAGTGGTGTAAACTAACATTTTATTATGCTTACAGGTTGTGGGAGTCAAGAACTCAGGTCACAGTGAGCATAACTTTTCTCCATCCTCAATGTCTGGAGACTCAGCTAAGACTCAAATAGTTGGGGGCTGAAAGAACTAAAACTGGAAGATTCATTTCCAAGATGGTTTCTTCATTCATACATTTGGCTTCTTGATAGGTATAGATGGTCGGCTTGAAGGTTGGGCACAACTAAGGCTGTCATACAAAGCCTCTCCCACACGCTGCTTTCTCATATGGCACTCAGTGACCCAGGGAAGGAGGTGAAATCTATATAGCCTTTTATGAAATGTTCTGGAAAAACACATGGTGTCCCTCCTATGGGACTCTACTGGTGGAAGGGGACATCAGCCTTCCTAGCCTCCAAGGGAGGGAACATAGACTCTACCTATTGATAGGAAAAGTTTCAAATGATTTGTTACCAGTTAAAAAAAAAAAGGCTACATTTTCATTATTATATTACAGATGAAGAAAGAAAATCTGGGGGAATAAAATAATTAACCAAAAATGACCTGACCAGTATGCAGTGGAAGTAGGTATCAAACCTAGGTACTCTGGTACCAAAGCCAGTTTTCTCGTTTAGTTTTGTGCTTGTTTTTGCTTGCTGTAAGAAATTTACTCATTTTAAAGAAATCCAAATGCTGGCATTGTCCAGAAAAATTTAACAGGTTTATTTATAAGTGTTATAAAGTTGAACTGCTGAACTTATTTACTGAAAAGTTTGGACTTGCATAAGTGCTTTATGTTCCTGCATTTATGTTAAAAATTCACACACAAATGAAAATGGAAAAACTACCAATACGTGATTTCTCTCGCCTATTTTTCCACTTGTGATCAAATGGCTTTTTTTTTTAATGATTTACTTTAAAAAAAGAGAGATTTACTTATTTTAATGAGAGAAAGAGAGTGCCTGCATGGTGGGGAGGGGCAGAGGGAGAGGGAGAGAGAGAATCTTAAGCAGATTCCACACCCAGTGCTTGATCCCCACATAAGGTCTCTATCCCAGGACCCTGAGATCATGACTTTGATGTTTTGGAATATAGATGAGGTTTGGTGGGGTGAGGTCGAGAGCCAACAGCCAAGAAAGAACTCTTGAGATATCTTTGGTGCAAAATGATGGTTAATTAAAGCAAGGGGACAGAAAGAGCTGCTGCCCTGGGGTTGGGATGGGTGCTGATTTTATACTGGGAAGAGTTAAGGAAAAGGGAGGTTTCAAAGATTTTCATGTGTTTAGACTCACAGGATACCAATAGCATTGCCACTGTCAAGTTCAGGTTGTTGTTCCCTCTAGCAAGGCATTAACATTAAGAGTGTTGGGAGCTTCCTGGAGGAGTGTCCTGCATATCCCACCCAGGAGCCTGTGGGTGTGGGGGAAGGGAGTTTGCAGGCTGTCAGTTTGTGCTGTCCTTAGCTAGCCTTCAGCTCCCTCATCAACCTAAGCTAAAACCAAGAGTCCAATGCTTAACTGACTGAGCCACGCTGGCGCCCCTGCTTCAGTACCTTTGACTCCGTGGAAAAAATAAATGAACATTCAGAACTATCAATAATAGGAAGATGATAACTTTTTTTTTTTTTCTAAAGGTGAAATGTTTCTCATCATAGTGGATTCTTAAGCATGTTCTCCACATGTGCATGCTAGCAGAACGTCTTTTGGCATTATTGTTACACATTTAGCATGAATGGCACACAGGTGTATAACTGAACTCAAGGTGTTCAGTGCAGGGGGCACAGTAAATTGAACACAACTCAAGGAAGTGTTGAAAATAAAGTTTTTATTGTCACAAGCGAGGAGACAGAGATGGCTCTCAAGCACTATCTCCTCTTGAGTTAGTAAAGGAGGCTCTTTATTCAGTGTGCTAGGGAATGGGAGAGGGAGCTTGATACATTAAGGAACTCACATTTTGTTATGTAGGCACTTCAATTTAACTGTGCCTGATTATTCTGTTAACATGCCAGTGCATGTTTCCAGCCCCCCAAAGGGGCTGGAAAACCCCACCCATGGGAGGAGATTTTAGCATTAGAATGTACTAAAGGAAATTTTACAACAACTCAGGGGGCTTTTGCCCAGGTCCTCAGCTCCAATCTGGCTCAAACTGCCTCACCTGGAACACTTAGCCATCGGTGTCCTTGGTAGAAGCTGCTTGCTCTGGTGGGCAGCCATTCTTTCTCTGCCTCCTTTTTACACATGCCTGCCTGTCCAGTTCCTCTTCTGGGGCAAGACTTTTCATTCAAATTAAATGCTCAAATAACATTCTCACCTGAGAAATGCAAATTCTGGTCATAAGTTCCACCTGAAAATACTTTAAGGCTCTAGCTGCTGTTGCTGAACCAAGAACACAATGAAGAAGTTCGAGGACCATGGGAGATCTAGAACAGAGGAGTGTCATCATTGGGGCAGATGGGATATCCAGACAAGCTGAGTTGGCCACTCTGACAAGTAGTGTTGTTAAAAGAAGGAGCAGTTTCCTTGTGTTAAACGGTATCCTTTAAAGGAGGAAACATTAAAAACCGTATAACAGATTCTCAATTGGTTTTTACGACATGGGCTGATTGGCCCTTGTCAGTCCCCCTGTACCACTCCCATTCAACCAGTGAGGAAGCCCCATCCAGAAGAGTACCGCTTTGTTTAAGATTCAAGGGCTTATGATTGAGCTAGTTCAGAATATCCCTCCTACAGTACTCCCTGGGTAAACTCTATTGACTTCTGACCATGCCAGGAGACTATGGATGGTTTACAGTGTTGGACTTCAAAGATGGCTGCCTTCCTTTGTATTCTTTTCAAAGACAATTCTCAGCTGTGTTTACTTTTGAATAGCAAGACCCAGAGATATAGGTTATTACCCAGCATTGTTGGATTATGTTCCCTAAGGGCTTCAAAAATTCATCAAAGGTCAGCCCAATGTTATATATGGGTCGCACCAAAAGTTAGTATTTTAAGGACAAAAGTTGGGGGTGGCTATTGGTTGACCACAGGCTGGATGGGGCAAATAGCAAGCACTTTGTTTGCATCCCCCAAATGTCACTTTAAAGACAGAGAGCTCTTTAAATCCAGACACTCTGCTGCCTTCTCCTTCAAATGACTCTCTGTATCTCATAAATGTTTGGAAGTTCTTGAAATGGTGTACTCCAGCAGGCTTGATTTATCTGGCCAGCCACTGACACAGGCTGATTGGGACCTGTGCGCTGATAGTGGTAGTCTTCTTGATCATGAGCAGTGCTGAGCAGGCTATGCTAGGATGAGTGGCTAGCGAGTTATGGAAGCAAGAGCACTTCCCATGGGCACATCAGCATGAAGGGCTGAATTGATAGCCCTCCAGGAAGTAACAGCAAGGTATGGCCTCCCTACGTCTATCCAAAGTGATAATAGATCCTCTTTCCTTGCAGCAAGCAACTCAACAAGTAAGTAAGGTCTTGGGCATTAAATGGAAATTACATCTACCCTGGGGGCCCCAGTCTGGGGGGGGGGGGAGACAAAACAAAAACAAAACAAAAAATGAGTCCTACTTTAAAAAGGACAATTTCAAGGCTGTGCCAGGAAATGGGATCAGGTCCTACCAACTTCCCTTCTCTGCAACCGGGTGTCCCCCAGAAGTGGGGTCTAATTACACCTCTGTGAAATTTTGTATGGTAGACCATTCCTAGCTCCCCAAGGCAGGGTGGAGGGTGTGCCTTTGGTTCAAGAGATAAAACTAAGACAGTACGATCAACAGTGCATAAGTTCTTAACAGCTATGCGTGAGTTCATTTCTTTCAGAAAATCAGCCTAACTCGAAGCATCACTGTATCTTTCTAAGGGCTGGCAACTGAGGTGCTACTCAGGACTTGGAAAGAACAATGCCCAGATCAAAAGTTGTAATAGAAGTGGAAAGGACCCTACAATGTTCTCTTGAAGACCCACACTGTCCCTCAGATTGACAGTGTTCTATACCAAATGTTAAGTCAGATAACCAATCCCACTGGGAAAGTCATTCCTGGGGAGATTTGAGATATTCATTTAAGAAAGAAGAAAAATGAGTGTGCAGTGTTATTTACACATTGCCTTCTGCCTGCCTTCTCTGTAGGGTGGAGAGATAATTTCCTAGCTCACATTGCTCAGACCTTGGCCTCATCCACACAGGACACTGAGTGCTGGATTTGTCTTCCAAGAGCAGAGTCTATGCTGGATCACTGTGACTCATTCATACATCCAGTAAAGAATTTTTCCCAAGTCCCTAATGGATGCTGGACTGCTACTGAGGTTTTCCCAGTCCCAAGTGGTGAGGTCTAGGGTCAGCATGATTCATTATCCTCATAAAGTGATTCAGAATTGCACGGCCTTAGATTATGTGTTGGCCCGGCAAGGGGGTGTCTTTGCCATTGCAAATACATCCTACTGTGCATATATAAATATTTCTTGCTAGTTTGAGATTAGTGTAGAAAAAATTGACAATAGCGTACCTGGTTGCAACGATCTCTAGGTCATCAAACTTCCATTTTGGAGGGAATAAGCGCAGGTCTCACTGACTGGTTCTCAGCTCTTTTCTCATGGATCCCAGATGGACTTAAACCCATCTTCTTGGGCATTTTTTTTTTGTTCTAAACCTTTTGTTACTGGTCCCAGGAGTGTATGTACTGCTAAAGGTCATCTTTTATTGTGTGTCTTATGTCTGCAAACACACTCTATCTACCTTAAGAGTCAGAGAGCTTGATCTGGGAAAAACAAGTATACGCCTTCCATAGTAAAAATCTCCTGACTTCACCCCTGGCCAGCAGGAAGCAGCCAAATGAGTACAACAGCCCCTTTTCATAGACACGGAAGGCATGAAAGCGGGGAGCCTGAAACCACTTGAAAATGTAAACAGAAATCAAAATGGCTGCACTAATGCGTCAGTGAAGCTCGATTTTAAAGTAACACTTTTCATCTCTTCCGCAAGCCTCCCCTCTTCCTTTTTAGCCTTTTGTCTCAGGAACATAGTCCCACCCTGAAAACAAGACAAAGGAAGCTGGCAGCAAGTACACAATTCCTGTCAAAACCAGCTAGATCCTGGGTATTTCTCTATAGCCCCCCCCAGTCTCTTCCTGGCCGGGGGGGGGGGGGGGGGGGGGGGGGGGGGGCGCGGGGAGGGTGGTGGGGGAGGGGAGAGGGCTTACAGTTTTTCCAAGGTCAGACTCTGCTGCAGCCTCCTTTGCATAGCAAAGCAATAAAGCTCTTGCTCCTCTTTATCCCAAACCCTGTCTTCACATTATATTTTGGCTCTGAAGTTCCAGAGGTCGGTTTGTTACCACAGTTTGCATGAGCCCAGCTTGTCTGGATCTAAAATTGGGCTGGGACGTTCGACTTCTTGCCCATTGAGAAGCATTTCTTATCCAAAAGAAGCACAGGTGGGAATAGGTTTAGGGTGTTTACTACTCTCAAATTGGAGATGCTTTAGTCCTGAAAGGTTTTAAATGAAGTGCAAATTATGTAAAACCACGGGAATTCACAAACATTTTAATGAATATTCTTCCAGTAATGAAATTACTTTGGATAATGCATTTCTTGGATATGTTTTACGTAAGGAGGGAAAAATAAAATTGTGCCAGTTAAAAAACAAACTCATTTTAGGACTTGAAGAAAACTACTAATTATTTAAAAGATCTAAACAATGATGACACATATTTTGTGTTTTCTCTTACCATTTTATTGGATGTCTTCTTCAGTACATCTATTAGCATAACTGTGAAAATCTATGAAAGTAAGAACTTTATTAAGGCAGTTCACAGTAGGGTGAATTTACTTCATTTTTCTACTCAGACATTTGTTTTGTGGTATATGGGTGTGTTCAGATGCCGTGTCTAGGTTTTCTTTATCAACAGCTTCAAAAACATGATTGGTACCAAGTATCTATCCTACTTACGAGGTCAGTTTGTGACCTAGCCTCCTTCAGTGGTTTTCCTTGAGTGGCTTGCAATTTCTGGGTCAGATAATAATGAAAAACAACCATAGTGATGACTACTGAGTGTTTATTTTCCACCAGGCTCTGGGCTGAGCATTCCTTATGCTCTTCCAAGATTCCTTATGGGGTAGGTATCATTATTTTTCATCCCCATTTCACAAATGAAGAACCTGAGGGTCTGAGGCATGACATGAATTTCATAAGGCCACACAATAGACAGGAGTCAGAGAGCCAGGATTTGACCCCACCTCAGTCAGAACCTAGACACCAAACTCCTAACTGACACACAACACATAAACACATAAACATACCTCAGATGCCCATCCTGTCCCACACTATTTGTCACACGGATCTGGGAGTAACATTCTGCTCCTCTCCTGAACTGTGTGGTTAGTGGTTTTTCTTACAGATGTACCACATCAGCTGCCTGCTGTCCGTGAAGCCAAGGATCACAGACTCAATGTTTGTGTCCCCCTGCCCCACATATTCATATGCTGAAGGTCTAACCCTCACTGTGATGCATTTGTGGGTGCGGCCTTTGGGAGTTAGCTTACAATGAGTTCATGAGGATGGGGCCCTCATGATGGGATTAGTGCCTTTCAAGAAGAAGAGGAGAGAAACAGAACCCTGTTCTTTCTGTGATACGAGCACACAGGGAGAAGGGAGCTGTCCTCGCGCCAGGAAGTGGGCCTTCATTCTGAAGACATCTTGATCTTAGACTCCTCAGCCTCCAGAACTATGAAAAACAAATGTTTATTGTGCAAGCCTCCTGGTCTGTATTTTATAACAGCAGCCTGAGCTAAGACACCAAGGTTTGAGCTCTCTCATGCATAATGTTTCCAATGAGAATGTCTCCACTCAGTGCATCTGTCCCCATACCTGCCTCCTTTCCAACTCAGCAGACCCCCCCCCCCCCTTTAGCAGCACCTGGTATCCACAAAAGCCCTCTGGAACTTTACAACATTGAGGTATATGTATAACATGTAAGTTTATGGAGTATCATGGGTGGATTTGATACATTTATGTATTGTAATATGTTACCACTCTAGCATTGGCTAACACCTCTGTCACATAATTATTCTTTTTTTTGTGGTAAGAATTATTAAGATCCAGTCTCTTAGAAGCTTTGCTGTTCATAATGCAGTCTTGTTAACTATACTAGTAGTTAAAACAATCACTAGTCTGGGAATTAGATCCCTAGGATTTATCTACTAGTTGCAAGTTGGTACCCTTGCAAATTTCTTACCTATGATGACAGATATTTTGTGTTTTATGTTACCATTTTATTGGATATCTTTTAGATTCCACATTTAAGTGCTATAATAGCATAATGCCTTCAGCAAATGACAGGATTTTCTTTCTCATGACTGACTAACATTCCATTGAGTGTGTGTGTGTGTGTGTGTGTGTGTGTATGTGTGTATGCCACATCTTTGACCATTCATCTGTTGATGGACACAGGTTTTTTTCCATGTCTTGGCTATTATGAATAACGCTGCAGTAAACATGAGAGTGCAATTATCTCTCTGATACATCTGGGACCTATTGCAATTCATTTGGAGATGGGCCCTTTGCCTTATTAAATGCATTGATGGGAATGACCCTCTCTTATTCCACTTTGTATTCCAAGTTCCCAGCACAGTGTCTGGCACATGAGAGAGACTTGCTACATATTTGGAAGAAGAATTTAAATTTGAACAAACAACAAATATTCGGAAAAAAGAACATGCGTCCAATAAAAGGAAGTATAGATTTTTTTTTTTTTTTGAATGAGCAGAGCAGGGATTTGAAGAGGCATCTAGAACAAAGACATCAAAAATTAATTTCACATTTTGCTAAGCTTTAAAATCATTCCCAAAACCACAGTAATGTAACTACTTTCATAAATACATTAATACACTTCGGGCAGTGTTTCCTGCCTCAAGAAAATTCCCTTGCCAAATTGAGAATTATCCTTAAGCCCCTGAGATTATCTCCTACTCCCGACTTTAAAAGGATTGTACACAATTCCAGACAGAAGAAAGTGGTCCTCTCAGTTCATCTCCTTCCACCATTATTTTAATGCATGCTGGAACTGGTCCAGCTTTGGATTTTAAGTGTTTCTAGAATCTCTTGTCAGCATTTTTAAAGATCTCTTTGGATATAAGTAATTCATATTAAAAGTCTAAATATAATTTTCTATTTGGAAAAAAATGAACCCTATAAAAATTCATTTCTACAATAAGATACAATGTCAGCATTTAGGAATTAAATGTCCAGTGTGATCTCAGATTGCTATAGCATTATGCTTTAAAATTTTTTAGGTACTGAGGATGAATCTATTTCAATCAGTTCTCACATTTTCATCCTCTAAGGGGCAGAAATTTTGTTAGAAACCTAACTGGTTCAGAGATCTCACTGGTGATCAGGGAATGAAAAGGGAAGGGAACTGACCTTTGTTGAGTGTTCATTTACTATGTATCAGGAGCAGCAACTAACTGGTGAGGCAAGGATCTTGTTCCCATTCCACAGATTATAGTAAACAAATAAGAAACCCAAACAACTCAAAATGACAAATGCTGTGTAATGAAACCCATAATTTAGCCTAGTAACAACAATCCTCAAAGTCACTGAACTGAGTTGTTCATCAAGTAGCAAAGTTGTATTTCTTTTCTTTTTAGGGAAGAGTGAAGTTTTTGAACATTGGGTACAGTAACCTAAAGGAAACTCTTGAAGCAAATGTCTTCATTGGTATTTTTTCCAATTAGCTTCATTATGAGACATACATAAGAAATTTTCTTTTGTTCCTTGGTTTATATATTTTTTATAGGGGCTCTGATTATGGGTCTGTGGACTCCCAAAGGATTCTTTTTAAAAACAAAACAAAACAAAACACTTTATTTGTTTGAGAGAGACAGTGAGAGAGAGCATGAGAGGGGAGATGGTCAGGAGGAGAAGCAGACTCCCCTTGGAGCTGGGATCCAGATGTGGGACTCGATCCCAGGACTCTGGAATCATGACCTGAGCCAAAGGCAGTTGCTTAACCAACTGAGACATGCAGGCATCCTTCCAAAGGATTCTTGAACAGAATGCTGAAATACCATGAACTTGGATAGGGAAAAGATTGCATCTTTAATTCCATTGATCTCTGTCTAAAATCAAACTGGTCTGCATTATGAATTTTGACAACATCCTTCAGTCATATTAGCTGACCTTGGCATCTAATATTAATATAACGTTATTACATATTAACATTAATATGACCTTGTCATCAATAGAAATCAGCAATTTTCACATTGCATTATAACTGTTGAGGTCCTGAAATATTTTGTTTCTCATTGCTTTGTTTTTTTCTCTTTCTTTCTTTCTTTCTTTTTTTTTTTTTTTCCCCAAGTAGGCTCTACACCTAATGTGGGGCTTGAACTCACAACCCTGAGATTAAAAGTCACATGCCCTACTGACTGAGCCAGCCAGGCACCCTAGTCTCTCACTGCTTTGAAACTCTGGTTGTTGTCATACCTATCATTGTAGATTGTTATTTAATAAAGAAGCATATATATTTGTATCACAAATTTGTTGCTTTAATATTCGGTAATCATATTTACACTATAATTAGATTCCTTTACAACATTATGTATGTCGTTTTATGCATTTAAAATTATTCTAAGAAAGGGTCTGTAACCTTATGAAGGGTCTGTGGCATAAAAAGGTAGATCTCCCAAGTCTTTGCCGTGTTTCATCCTCCATCTCTCCCTTTGTTTTTATTCTCTTTTTCTTTCTTTCGTCTTCTCTTTTCTCTCCATTTTTTCCTTCCTTCCTTTTGTTTTTTCCTCCTCTACCTGCTTATGCTAAACACGGAGACTCCATCCAGACTTCTATGCTGAGAAATAATGAAGTCTCCTTGACTCCATTTTTCCTTCATTGACCCTCTTTGTCTTCTCCTCTGAGCTACAGGGCACTGTTGCTTATTTACTTGGGTCTGAAACATTGGGAGGGAGTGGAGCAACCAACTGGTCTATGTGCCACCTTTATGACTAAACCCAGTTGTTTTCCGAGACTTTGTTAAATGTACCACATCATGCCTTATATTCAGGAGTACTTACTCCTTAAATAAGAGAGAGGGCCACAGACTTTATCCTGTTTCCCCAATTTCACTAACGTGATGACAGCGTCTCTTGTGGGGGAGAGCAAGAACAATGGGGCTGGGAATCCTGGCGGGTCGTATTTTGACCTCCTTGCTAACAGGCTGGGAGAGGAGGATGTGAAAAGAACTCCTTGCCTTTTGTGTGCCTCTCTTCTAGAAATCTAGATTTCACAAATACACATCTTATTCATTTACTCCATGCTATCTATGTTCATATTAAGTTCTTGTGTCCCACAGGCAATAAATACTTCTACGTCATTAACGTTGCCCTGCCTTCTTTTCCTTGCAGCCCAAAGGGCTCAAATGTTACCCCATTCCAATGACTTCAGAAATATTACTTAAAGTACTTAAGACATGGGTTGGGGGCATAAAATGTCACTGTGTGTCTCCATGGAGCTTAATTCAAGCTGAAGATATTCTGAAGCACAATCCTGTGATTACTTTCAATATGGATCTGTATTGATCTGTATTGATATTTTTCTCTGTTTTCTTTATTTTGGCTATTCAATGGCCTAGTCATCTTTGTTCAAAAAGTGGGGGCTTAGCTTACTATTTAAAACCTGTTACTTACAGGGATGGAATTGGACATGAAGGTGGCAGTATGATCTGCCCTCAGAAGCAAATTGTGGAGCAAAATGAGATATGAAAGACAGCATCTACAGGCCAAGTTGAGATTTAGACAGAGAGTTGAACTCAAGCTGGAGTGAGTGATGAAAGCAGAGAAGATAAAATTTAAAGAGATCGAGATAAAGCATTAGCCTCCTGAACAGAAGAAAGGAGGCAAAGCTTGGACAGAAGGCTTGAAATACTGTACCCAGCTGTGAACAATTTTTTTAAGTATTTGAGGTTTTCCAAAGCTGAGGGTAGAGAGTAAGTGATCAAAGACATTTGGAAATTTTCTCCCCATATAACTTTTATGTTCTAATGAATAATAATTCCTTTATGTCTTGATTCTTTTTCTTTCTTTTTTTTTTCTTCTTCTTCTTTTTTTTTTTGGATGTGTTCTTATAATGATTATGGGAGAGTGGAGATTTCTTGCATGTCTGAGAATCTGTGAAGATACCCATGCTGCCCTACTAAAATTAGAAAGAGGGCCAGTGGGTAGGAGATGAGGACAGAAAGAAGAGGGGAGTCCAGATTATGTTAGATATTCTGGATCTTGTGTTTTTCTAGCTGCTGTGTTGAGAAGAGATGATAGAAGTACAAGAATAAATGCCGAGTCGTCACTTTGGAGTCTATTGCAACTTTCCAGGCAGGAGATGATGGTGGCTTGGGTTATGCTGGGACAGAGGAATGTAAGAAATCTCATTAGGAGGATTTGCTGATGGTTTAGATGTAAGGTATGACAGAAAGAGAGCATTACAAATGATACTAGGGATTTGGAACTGAGGAATGGATAGGATTGAATTTCCATAGACATCAATAGAGAGGCTGCAGAAAAAACAGGTTTTGGGGAAAGGCTAAATCTGAAACTCTGTAAACAGTGACATAGTTGCCTTGCTTTCCAATCAAACCTGGGGGGTTCTCCAGAACTGTGATGTAGGGAGAATCTAGAGACCACGTTCTTGCATTCTAGGAATGGAGGTGAAGCTTAGAACTACTTTTCTTATTGCGTTAAGGAAATTAAGAGAACAAAACTGTACCCATCGCAGAGTAAGAGGCTATTGGAGATTTGCTTTAACTAAGCCATTCTTTGATAGCAGCACATTCCAGAGGAAAATTTGAAGCTCCAGTTGTGGGTCTTTTGATCTTCCTGGAAATAACCCCCTCACTGACATTCTTAGGGTTTTTCTGAAATTTGCTCTTTCATCAGACTCAGAAGTATGGGAAATTTTGCTAACCTGTAGTTCAGTGACCTTGTTTGAGGCCTTTGATGAAGAAAGTATCACCAGCATATCCTCCCTTATCAAGAGGATTTGACCTGCCAACAGTAGCCATGCTAGCTAATTAAAAAAAAAAAAAAAAAAAAAAAAGAACCTATTACGTGTATTTATGAAAGAATTAGGAAGTGCAACCAGAAGACAAGGGAACTTCAAGAATTGTGATTGTGAGAAGCTGCCATCAACCTTAAGGCTGGAGGGATGAATAGAAGAGTCAGGCTCACCAGAGGAAGTGGGAGCCATGCATGTCTGCTCAAGGGGGAATAGGAACCACAGATTTCAAAGCTTTATCATATCCCCATGTGGATTTTAATTTTCCTTGGGATGGTAGATGCTTTCAACAAAGAGGGGGCAAGGAAGGGAAGCCAACACTCTTGGGATGGGAAAATCTCACACGATAGAACTAGCAAAGGAAGATTTTAAGAGGAGAGAGACTAGGCAATTATGTGGAATCATTAATTATGACAAAATAAAAATAAAACGGGTGAAGCAGCAACCCCTGAACAGTACTAATTCTTATGTTCAGCTTTCCTTTCTGATGTTCTAGACCATGGTGGGAAGATCTCACTAAAATAATCATTTGCTTTTCCATTACCAGTTGTTATTAGAGTTATGATAAGCCAACCTCTTTGTCTGTTTTTCTTTCACATTAAAGTCATTACTTTTGTGTCTAAAAGAACACCTACCCTGGACAATGTAAATGATATTAGTTCCTCTGCAAGCATCATAACCTAGGAAGACTTGTTGGATAAAATCAATATGGAGTCTGGCATTCAGAGATTGACAAGTTATATTTTGCAGAATCATGTGTTGTAAGCAACTGTTGGATTTTTCTTTGTTTCTTTTTCTTTTTTCTTTTTAGAGTAGAACTTTAAAGGAGAAACTAAAGTCAAAACTTTGGTCATTCAAAATTCCACTCCATGATTTGTAATTGTTGTAGACAAGCCAGATTCGATTTGCCATCTGCAAGTCTGAAGTTTATAATGCATTTAACTGGATTTTCTTTCTCTAGAGATATTTTATTTATCTGATACGAGTCTTTACTAGCTTAAGCAAAGTGAAAATTTCCATTAAAGTTGTTGTGAAGAATCCTTTACTTTTAAAGACACTATTAGAAACTGTTGCTAATTTTAAAAGGTATTTGTAGCATGACTGTTGGACTTCAAGTATAAAGTTTAGAAATGTTTCTAATTTTTAATTTTACTTTTTATCATACTCATTTCCTTTTTAAGAAATATTTTATTTATTTATTTGATGGAGAGAGAGAGAGATGGAGAGATAGAGAAATAGCAAGAGAGGAAATACAAGCAGGGCAAATGGGAGAGGGAGAAACAGGATTCCCATTGACCTGCAAGCCTGATGCAGGGCTCTATCCAGGACCCTGGGATCATGACCTGAGTCAAAGGCTGAGGCTTAATGGATTGAGCCACCATATAAGGTACCCCATATTCATTTCCTTTTGTATCCTCTGACATGTCAGTAATATTTCTCATGTTAAATATTTGAGAATTCATCAAACTGAAAGTCATTTTCAGATATTCAAATTTGTATTTTAAAAATATTTATGTCTTGGTATAGCAACTGACTATTTCAATAATTAAAACTCTATAAATTGCTCAGTATTAATAATATCTCCATGTGGTAAGTGCTGTATACTTCCCACATTTTGCTTTTGTACATGTTATCACAAGAGGCCTGTGGAAATTTTCAGGAACTTTACCCTTTTAGAAGTGAAAACATTGCAATTCAGAGGGGATAGATGACAGCTATCATTGAGATAGTATGGTGTGAACACAGGTCTGCTGATGGAGAGTCTCTTGTCTCCTTAAAGATGTCTTATGTATAGAGCTCAGCAGAGTGAGATGTGGAGTAGAGGTTCAGGAAATATTGGCTTTATTTCATTCACTGTCCTGTACTTGGCACATGGTATGCTTCTAGGGGGAAAAGAAACACATAAAAATTGGGGAATTTCCTTGACTCTCATAAGATTCTTTGGTATCTTTCAGAAGTCAACAAAATACTGGTTTTTAAAGCAGCAAATGAGACCAATTTACCTGTCCTGTTAATTCTGAAGGTTGTCATTTATGAAGGTGGGGTTCAGAGATTTATGAGATAAGTGAATTCATAAGAAAACATAGGATAAGAAGCCTAAGTGCTTTGAATAGAGATTGAATCTAAAAAAAAAAAAGAAATCTTGTTTCTTTAGAACTCACTCTTCATTAGGATGACTGCTAATTCCTTCTTCTAGTTTCAGTGAAATCCAGTTCTCCACAGAGGCAAAATAGATGTCCTCTCTGCTCTGGTTTTGGTAAAGGAATTTCTTTCTCTTTACTTCCCTTTCTTAATCCCCAGACTTCTAGGTATCATCATTCGCAGTAGAATTGTACTTTCTGGTTGGTACAATATATAAATATGTATTGACATCTGATCCTGGATCAGGCACCATGTATGCGAATGACAGAACAGGACCCATTCCCTGCACTTGGAAATTCAGAGGAATCCTACGTGGTCTTCAATAGCTTTGCCATTATTGCAATAACTGCCTTCCTATTCCTCATCTCATGAATTTCTCACCAGTGTCCTTGAGGATGGTACTAACATTTTAGTAATAAGTTAGTTCTGAGGTTAAATATGCTTAATGTCTCTTGAAGATGAGGTGATGTCTACCTGAGCGGCATCTATACCTCTATTTTCCAAGGTGGTGGTAGTGGTGGTAGGGTGGTGGTGGTGTGGTTGCTTC
The DNA here is from genome assembly GCF_022355385.1 of Mustela nigripes. NCBI lineage: Eukaryota > Metazoa > Chordata > Mammalia > Carnivora > Mustelidae > Mustela > Mustela nigripes. The sequence goes on along the minus strand of NC_081557.1, from coordinate 219,974,036 downwards.
TGTGTGGGAGCCATAGAAAGCCATCCTCTCCTCTGAGGAAATTTCACCCTCCCCTTGCTTTCATGGCTTGTACAATCAGCACCCTAGGGAATTAAGTTTCTATCTCCCTCCCCTTCCCTTTGGGCAACCTGATAAAATGAGCATGGTGTCTTCTGGGGTTTGTTGCCTTTGTCTACCCCAGAGTTTGTTAAGGCAGAAAAAGAGCTCTGTGTTTTGTAGGCTCCTTTACAGCTGCAGTTGTAAACAAAACTTATTTCTACCACTATGATGCACTCACCTGAGATTTGGAAGGTGCTTTGAGGTTGAAATCATCTGTCCATAGCTTCCCTGTTCTGTCTTCAAGCCCAGCCACGGTCCTGGTCATCACACGGCAGTGCTCTGATACGGAGCCACCAGCATGGGGGTTGGTGAGAGGCAGGGTGTGGGACATGACAAGATCCTAGCCTTGCAGTGCTGGCAACCTTTCTCTGGATTGCAGCCATGATATGCTGCTAGGATGAAAAATTCCAGCAATGGCTGTGAGTTTTACCTTTCAACAACCTGAGGGGTGGAGACTCCTATTATTATTCCTGTTTTATAGACAGGGGAAACTGTAGCACAGAGAGGTTAAGTAAGCTGCCCAATTCACACTGCTAGTAAATGGGCGAGGTGGGTTTTAATGGCCTGGTTTTAGGTTCAGTGTCTGCTCTTTTAATCTGGCTACTCTGAATCTTTGAATGTATGAGGACTAAACACTAGTATCTCAGTAAATGATATGTCCACAGGGACCTTTTAAGAATGGACAAATAATGAGAAATAAATGCTAAGTAGCTAAGCAATGCCTACAGCCTACAGAGTTTGAGACCCAGGAGGTGCAGATCTATGTTTAATAGGTTTTTTTTATAGCTCAAGTATTGGGACTGAGCTGCCACTCTGTGTTCTGATAATGTGTGTGTTATTCTCTCTCTCTCTTTCTCTTTCTCTCACTTTTTAAAACATTTTATTTATTTATTTATTTAGAGAGAACACAAGGTGGGGAGGAGCAGTGGGGGAGGGAGAATCTCAGACAAGCTCCCCAGTGAGCAGAGAGCCTGATGGGGCTCCATCTCAGGACCCTGAGAGCATGACCTGAGCCAAACCAAGAGTCAGATGCTTAACCAACTGAGCCACCCCAGGTGCCCCTATAATGTTGTTCTTTTGACTCTAAAACTAATGTGAGAGTCTGTTGAAACTATACTACTTAGTAAAAGAAATCTACTTTTTTTTTTTTTTTAAGATTTTATTTATTTGTTTGACAGAGAAAGCATAAGCAGAGGGAGCAGGAGAGGGGAGATAGGCTCTGTACTGATGAACAGGGAGTCCGATTATGGGGCTCAATCCCAGAACCCTGGGATCATGACCTGAACCAAAGGCAGACACTTAACTGACTGAGCCATCCAGGAGCCCATAGTAAAAGAAATCTAAACACACATATGCATGCAGTATTTTGTATAAAATTTGTTGTTATAATTGGCTTCTCAGAATTAACCTAAATCTCCTTTTGGCACTTTGGATTCCTTCTGCTAAGTTCTTTTTCTCCAGTATGTATAGTCTTGGTAGAAGTTGCTCTGATGGTCCCAGCATTCCTGCCCCTGCCCAGCCCCCCCAGTATCCATCCTCTTTGCCATGTGACATGTGACTTAGTTCCTGTTATAGAAAAGATGGAATATATGTTCCCTATCCCTTCAATATGAGTTTTACCTCCAGAATATGGCAGGGATGAATGTGTACCACCTTCATAAAGAGACCTGAGCATAAAGAGACCTTGAGTATTTCTGTCTTTTCTCCTGTATGTGTGAAAGGAAGGAAATGTTTGGGCTAGGCTGATGAAAAATGAAAAACATGTAGAAAAGAGACATATAAAGCTGAGGCCACTGGAGTTCACCCAACAGCAGGCTAATGGTAGACGTGTGAGCAATGTCAGCTGATAAGAAGCGCTTCCTAGCTGATGTTGAGCTAATCCTAGATGCTTGTGTAATAAACACCCATTGCTGGATGCCATTGAGACTCATGAGTGTTTATTACCATTATTATACAGCATTATAATGGCAACAGGTAACTGATACGGTGGAATTACAAATACAAATACAATGCCTTGATTCTGTCCAGGATGTTGACAATGGCCAAAAAGTAGGCCAGTAGAAGACTTTAAATCTTGAGTCAGGTGAGGAAAAAAGGGGAAAAATATTTTTGTAATCGTTCTGTTACAGACTGCATGTTTTTGTCCCCTCCTCATATTCATGTGTTGAAACTCTAATTCCCAAAGTGATGGCATTTGGAAATGAGACCTTTGGGAGGTAATTAAGTAATGATAGTGGGGCCTTCATAATAAGATTAGAGCCCTTCTAAGAAGAGATACTAGAGAACTGCTTCTCTCTCTGCTCTCCTTCATGTGAGGATGCATTGAAAAGATATTTATCTAGAAGAAAAGAAGGAGGCCCTTATCAGAAACTGGCTGTGTTAGCACACTGACCTTGAACTTCTAGTCTCCAGGATTCTAAGAAGTGAATTATCTGAACCACCCGGTCTATGGTATTTTGCTATAGCAGCCTGAGCTAAACACATTCATTCCAGTTGAAGGACCCAGATGAAATTGTTAGGTAGTTTCTGATAACTGCCTCCAAGACTACGCCTTGGCTTCAGCCCTTTTGACTCTATGAGCCACATTTATTGTTCCAATAAACTTATTTTTCTTTGAGATTAGCCCATTTTATGTTTGCTGTTCTAGTTTCTACTGCTTTGTTTAAAATTACCCCACAACTAAGTGGCTTAGAAGAATGATTTAATTCATGATTTGGGGGGTCAGAAGTTTTAGGATGGCTTAGATGGGTTATTTTCACTTGGAGTCTTCATGTAGTTGCAGTCTTTCATTGGAATGGCTCACTGGAATGCCTAAGAGGGTCGGAACTCCAAGTCACTTATGTGACTGCTTGTTGTTGGCTGTTGGAAGAGAGTTCAGCGAGGCTGCCCTTCAGAATGCCTACCTTTCACCTTTATAGTCAGTCCCAGGGAAACTGGACTTCTAGCATGGTAGCTGGCTTCCCTCAGTAAATGTCCCCAGAGAAACAGGCATGGTTACTCCCATGGGAATAAGGTGAATAAATGTTGGCATGTTTTGAAACCAACCTATTCTGCTCTTTGGCCACAAATTATTTTGATCCTTCCACTTGTAAAATATGCTTACCTCTTCCCAAACCCCTCCCAGAGTCTGTCCACTGGGCCTGAGGTTCTAGCTTCAGGTCAAGGAGCTCATCCTTTAAATCAGGGGCATGTGTAGATGTGCCTGCACAGATTTGTATCCTAGGCTATAGTTTCTTTTAATCTGAAAACCTTGGCACTAAGGGCAAGCTGTCTACCCGACACACCCATGATACAATGTTGGCACAGAGATAGGACAGCTGCAATAAACATTCTAGTTTCAAGGTAAGAGACACATAGCTGTCATAGGTTCATGTTTGCTCTGAAATCCAAAGGGATGCATGGTTCCAGTTTAGTTAGTGCCTGGTTTTGCTTCCTAAAACAAAACCTCTATTAGTACAATGAAAGCAGTTGGTTGGAAATTTATTTTATAATGAAGAATAGAAATAACCTTTTTTAAAAAATCATAATTTTTTTCTCTCTTTTTTTCATACCAAAATTATCTCTACTTTCTGAAAAAAGTTGACAGATCAAAATTATAGTAATGGTTTGGTTTGGTTTGGTTATAATGACATGGTAAGATTGTAGAGATCACATCGAAATAAAAATGTATAGCTATCTTTGCTATCCATTTGATTTTGATATTTTCAAAAGATTTATATATTTGTTTTGAGAGAGAGTGTGGTGTCTGCATACAGGCAGACAGAGGGAGAGAGGGTGAGAATCTTAAGCAGGCTCTATGCTCAGCATGGAGCCTGATGTAAGGCTCAATCCCACAACCCTGAGATCATGAACTGAGCCTAATCTGAGAGTCAGATGCTCAACTGACTGAGCCACCCAGGCACCCTGATTTTGACTTTCATTTTCTTAAGAATAGTGCTGAAAAACCTAAATTATAAAGAAATAAGAGACAAACTGAATATTCATTTTCATTATGATTCATTATCATTTTTGTTATGTGAGGATGGTTTGTCTTATGAAACACTAGTTATTTCTAAGACCCTTTCTTTTGAGGTTGAATTCATGATTTCATTTTCTTTACCCTCAAATTAATGAAGGTATCTTTCCAGAAGTTTCATCGTTGATGTTGTATATGTTTGCAAGAAAAGGTTTGTGAATCTTTTTTCCATCTCAACAGAAGTAATTTTCAGCAGACTTTTGTGGTATTTTTGACTGTCTGCAAACTTCTGACAAATTGACTAGATTTTATCATTTCGGCGTTAGCCTGCTGAAGCCAGCTACCATGCTAGAAACTCTTCCTCCAGCTTTGGAAAGTTTTCACAAAATTGGGATTTGAATCTCCTCTTTCAGTGTGGCAAGTTGGCCAATGGAATCCACAGTGGTCCAGCAGCAGCCTCCATAAAGGTGACTGCAGAGTTCCCAATTAAATGATTTACTTCATTTTTCAGTGCCCGGACAGCTGTCCGCTGAGCCAAGCCATAAATGAACTCCACCCCTTCCAACTGTTCTGGGAATATGATTTACTTTTCTCATAAAATCATGTAACTTCTGCCCAAGTTTCAATCAAGTCCTTCAAGACTCATCCTCTTGTAAGCCAGGGAACATCTGTGTAGAAGATATCTTTGTATTCTGTCTCCTCCCAGCCAAAACCACATGAAGAGGCTGTGATTCAAAACCTAACTCAGATGAAAGAGCCCTCTTTCAGGGCAGCAGACAATGCTCCCAGGACTGTAGGTTGTCTATTATTTCAGGAGACAGTAAAGATACCCCATGATGTGTACCATCTCTTCTTCATTAAAGCAGAAAAATATATTAATGCTATCTGTGACAGGTGACACATCTGTAGAAAGCATCAAGAATTTGCGTGCCAAAGTGGTACCTGGCAGATGAATTCTTCACTCTTTTGAGTTATCATTTGCATTCACAGTTTCCAAAAGTCATTTTTCATAGATATATTAAATAGAAAATAAGGTTAGATACTGGAACCATTGAAAGACCATGGTGGCTCCATCCAATGAATGCTACAAGAGAAAAATAAGGTGCATTTCCACCTGAAACATATTAGAAGGGATACTGGCAGTTTGGGGGAGGAAAATATTTTTGATTGAGGCAGTACTTTAATATTTTGAATTGGGCCATTTCTAGATCACATGGTTATAAGGACTGAATTGTGTACTGCCAAAATTTGTATGTTGAAGTTCTAACCCTGGGTACCCCAAAATGTAACTGCATTTGGAGATAGGATCTACAAAAGGTATAATTAAGTTAAAGTGGGGGCATTAGGGTGAGTCCTAATTCAATATAACTGGTGTCCTTTTAAGAAGATGAATTAGGACACAGACATTCACAGAGGAAAGACCAGGTGGAGGCACAAGAAGAAGATGGACATCCACAAGCCAAGAGAGAGATTTCAGTATGAAACCAACCCTACTGATACCTTGGACTTGTTAGAAAATCAGTTCTTATAGATTAAGTCACCTTAAACTATAAAACTGTGGCACCTTCTTATGGTAGCCACAGTAAACTAATATGCATGTTTTCTCTAAGATCTTACCAATCACGTGAGGCTTTCTTTGACTGGCAATGTGATAAGCATTCTTGAAGGATGCTTCAAACTTAGGTGTTTTGGTTAAAGCAAATGCAGGTTTTGGTAAAGTTCATCTTTTAAAAGTGGACTTCTTTTCAGGAAAAGGTCTACAGTTCCTGATGTCTTGACATGATGATCACTGAACATATTTCTGTAATTGTGTGACTTGAAGACTTACGCATGCAAATGAACTCTGTGGCTTTTGTGTCCCCTCTCACTCTGAAAGAAAGCAAACCCAAAAGAAACCTAGGCTTTATCCTACTGGCTGTTTCTACCTGAAGGTAAAGATAATCATGATGAAAACTCTAATTAGAATGGCAAGGTATGTTTTCTCTAATTCCTATCAATGATAAATTATTCTAGACCTCATTACATAATTAATATTTTAATGAATTTTTATAGGGCCCAGTCAGTTGAGAGAAGGAATAAAAGGCAACCCAGAGAAGACATATGTGCTTTTTTTTTTTTTTTTTTTAAGATTTACTTATTTCTTTTAAAGAGAGCCTGGGCGCACACATGTACATAGTGGGGGAGGGAAAGCGAGAGAGAGTCTTAAGCAGACTCCACTCTGAGCACAAAGCCCAACGTGGGGCTAAATCTCATGACCTTGAGATCACAACCTGAGCCAAAACCAAGAGTTGGGCACTTAATCAATTGTGCCACTGAGGCACCCGCACACATGTTTTTTAAATGCCCTGTTCTGGAAGAGACTGTATTATTTATGCTCATATTATATGGGTGAGAACTAGACACTTGGTCACACCCACATGCAGAAAGTCTGGGAAAGATCTCTGACTATATAGCCTCTTTCCAGTCACAATCCTATGTAATTAGAAAAGGGGTGACAGACTTTGGTGGAGAGCTGGCTGGTCTCTGCCAAAATGGCTTCTACCTATTTATTTAATACTCACTATGTGCTGAATACTGCTCTAAGTCCTTCCATTTTGTATACCATTAAATCATCACCATTTCATTAAATTTATCAATGGCAAATTGGAATAGAGAAGTTAATGAGAATGGAAGAATGAGAAAGCAGGATTTCAGCCCAGCCCAAGTAACATATATGAGACCACCTCTTGTTGTCTGAGTGATCAGAGAAGATGGTGAAGGATACTTTCTCAGGAAAGCAACTCCAACATCACTCCTGCCTTCTTTCTATCCTACCAAAATATCCCAAGTTTTCTGATTGCTGAGTAAATCCCATGTCTTGGCCCATCTGGACTGACATAATAAAGATACCATAGCCTGGGTGCCTTATAAACAACATGTATTTCTTTCTCACAGTTCTGAAGGCTTAAAAGTTCAAGATCAAGATGCTGGCTGACTTGGTGCCTGGTGAGTGCCTACTTCAGGTTCATAGACATCTGTGTTTTCCCTGAGCCCATACGTGGTGGAAGAGAAAAGAGAGTTCTTTGGCATCTCTTTTATATGGGCAACACTCCTCCTCATGATAGCTGTGCCCTCATGGTCTAACCAACCCTCAGAGGCCCTACTCTTAATACCATCATATTGGAGGTTAGGTTTCACATAGGAATTTTGGGGGGGACACACTCAAACTATGGCACTCCATGTCTTAAATATATCATTTCCTTACCTCATTAGCCTATAGGAATATATTCCTCTGCTTGACTCCCATAGTACTCTGTAGCATGTGTCTGGTTCATATGCAGATTTACTTATCGATTCACTTTCTCATTCACCATCCATGGGCCATCTTTTAAGCATCATTTTTGTTCCAATTACGGTGTTAGATACTGGTTGTATACTGATTGGAACATGAATTGTGCTTCAAGATTTCATATTCTGAAGGAATATGTTCATGAGGAATAGACATCAAATAACTTCTATCGTGAAATTTTCTTGTATGTGTTGTGTTTTACTGGCAAATTGTTGGGTTATAACTCCTATTACTTCTCTCTTTTCTATTATGCCTATATTGGTGGAAGACACATAATAGGAGCTTTAAAAAATGTCTGTTTTTTAAAACATGCAAATTTTGTTATTTCAACTAACACATATTTTGGGATAATATTTCAGCATCGGTTTGAAAACACACCAATGGATGATAAACTACTTCATCAGCATAGAAGGAAAGTTGAACCTAATAGCAAGGTTAACATGTCTTATACATTATAACTGCTTCCAGGGCTGGTTAATTGCTGCAGCTGTGAGTTTGGGATTTGATAATGGGAAGTAGGCTGTTGGCATTGAAAGAGAAAGTGTCATACAATACCCATCCAATTTCTAACTCACTTAAATAAAATGTCACATTTGCTCACCTTTGACTGAGTTCAAAATAGCTCAATATTGCACCTAACAATCAATGGTAAGTTACAATATTTTTTTGTGTGTGTGAGAGGACTAATATAAAAGTTCAGCACATTTATGATACACCATACACATCTGTGCATGCACACACACACACACACAGAGTTAGAAGAGAGTGTTCAATTATACATTCAAATTCAAAGCCTCAAAATCCATTTTTCTCAGAGTTTGGGAAATTTTAATAATTAGTCTATCATACAGCAAATAGGGAGAAGAAAGCTGGGATGCTGCGGTTGCAGCAATCAATTCAAGAAGTGAGAAAAACTCAATTAGCCAACTAGGTTGTGTTCAGTGCCCGATTTTTCTCCCCACTGGAAGTGATGGAGTTATGGAAACAGGCTCAAAAACTCCAATTTTAATTCCCTGGGTTTTGGGGGTTTTCTCTGAGAAATGAGATAACTGTATTTGAGTTCGAGTAATCACTTTTGTAAAGAATGCCTCTGTTGTTAAAGTGAAAATAAATTCTGATACATTGATTTTTGTAGTCTCCGGGAAGTAACCTTTTATCCTTATACACCTTAGTTATTAAGACAAATGAATATTTTGTTCAAATTAATTAAATGATTAATTACCCTAATCTTCACTTTAGTTTTCCTATTAGTAATTTTTCTTGTTAATAGTCTTAGTGGGATACGGTCATCTCAGAAAATTATTGTAGTTGCTGTTTAAGGAAAAAAAAGTCTTCCATACCAATATAAACTATGGATTTTCACCATATTTACTCAGGTAGTATTTGAATCTGCATTTCCTGACACAAAAGGTATTGTCAACTTTTATATATGGAAAAGAAAATCAAGTATTTTCCCCAACAAAGTTCTCCTCTCTGTAGAAGATCTCAGGAATACCCTCTACATCAGATCTGAAGCCCTATATAGCCACCAGGGAATATAGTTTAGTTCTTAGGAGAAACAGATGAAGTGAAGAGATTATGACTCCTGTTTGTTTCTAAGCAAGGTGTGGTAGGCAGCCTCCAATATGATCCTCTTCCTGGTATTTGCATGCTTGTTTGATCCCCTCCCCTTGAATTTAAAATAAATTTAAAATATGGCCGACAGATGGGATATTACTCCTGAGATTAGGTTCCAAATGATTTTAATTGGAATCTAGAATTTTTGACATTTTTCCTTTAACACCCCATAGAACAAATAATTTCCCTTAATTGATGGCCATAAGTTTCCAGACTAATAAGGTCTACTTCACGCCCAGCAAAATGAAGAAAAAAGACCCACACCAAAGCCTGACATCAAGAAAATGCAGAACATTAGCACTAAAGACAGAATGTGAAGAGCTTCCAGATAAGAAAAAAATTGCAGGTCACATAGGATCAGGAATTATAAGGACATCAAGAATTCAGTAACAACACTGGCAGTTAGAAGACAATAGAGAAATGCTTCGAAGTCCTGAGGAAAATGAATTCTAACTGGAATTGCATCCTCAACCAAACCATAAATTAAGTCTGAGGGTGAAATAACATATTTTCAGACATGCAAGAAGATGTCAGTGGATTCATTGCTATGGCCTCTCACTCAGTGCCTAGGGGCTGGAAACAGAAGAAACCATAGAGCATGACATCCGGGAAACAGAGGGTCCACGAGAGTAGAGAGAAGAGCAAAGGAAGAGGAGGTCTGTTATGTCTGCTGTGCAGTTGGCCAAGGTGCAGTAGGCCACATGGGTACCAGGAGAGGTGTCCCCAAGGAGAAAAGTAGGTCAGGTATCGATGTCTTTGAGCTTACTGAGAAGTGTTTCGCAGCTCTGACAGAGTCTGAGAATGTGGAGATGACTGACACAGAAGACACCGAACAAATAAAACCCTGGTCTTCTTCCTTAGGAAGAGGAAATAAAGGTGATGTCCAGAACTGCAAAATAAGAGATAGTGAAATAAGTATCTTATGTTAAAACAAGCTGGCAAATATCAGAAGAAACAGTTAAAGGGCTGAAGGTGGTGACTCTGGAGGTTAGGAAGTGAGGGTAAGAAGGGACAGGAGCAGGGGACTTAGGGGGGGGTTAGAATCTAGTCATAGTCTTTGACTCTTAGAATTATGCATTCATAAGAAAAGTAAGTTCCCATGACTCATTTTATAAACGTTAGAATGCCTCAGCCATTCCTCATCTCTGTGCGTCCCTCCCCTTCACACCCTAGAGACCCTGGCGTGTTCTACCTTCTCACGGCTGGTGTCCGCAGAGACCCCACAAGTTCCCACCACCGACTTCAGGATATTGTTCCTCTTCTCCAGGTGTCTCTCCCTCTCCCTTCGCTCTGTGTCTGGGGTGCTCCTGGGAAAACGGGTTGACATAAACACAACTTCCTGTCTCTTCCCTTTCCCTCCCTAGACACTCACCGCCAGCCTCTTGGAGACACTCAGCGGCCGCTGGGGTCATTGGCAGGTCTCGCTAATGATTTTCCTCTTCCCTGTTTTGTAGCGGTTTGAAAGCTATAGACCTCCTGTCTAGTCAGCCTCAGTCTTAGCGCACCTGGGGAGTTTCTCTGCCTGTGTTCCATCTCAGCCTCGGCACTGCCCTGGAAATTGAATTGTCCTTTTGCTCATTTGGCCTTTTTAAGTGAGGTTTCATCCCATTAGGATGTGCTAAGGCGCGCTCCACTGTCATTGATTTCTACATGAATTCTGGAGAGCCAGGCTGTTAAACAAACCTGCTCAGTGAGTTCTTCTTTTGAATGCGCTCCCAGGAGGGACATCCGCAAACTCCTAGGAAGGTCATTATCGTGGCAGTTTGGCCAGCTACTGGGATAAAGAAAGGCGGGGGAAGGTATGCAGGGGCTTTTGGCCATATATTTCTTTCCTTTTCTAGGTTCTGGAATACCAAATCTGATCCAGTTCTTCAGTCAGACTCCGGTATGATTTATTTAGCAAGAGGGACGTCCTTCCCCTTTATTGCTATTTTATATACCTGAATTCTTAGAATGCAGTATGACAGGGATAAGGACAGACTGCTATGGAAATGCAGAGGAGAGGTACCTACTCAGCCTGGGGCAGTTAGGGAACACTTCCCCAGGCGGGGATATCTAAGCATTGACTGCACGCTTGGAGCTAGAAGGATACATCATAGTGAGCTCTTGAGCTCGGTGTGAAGACAACTGAGTGTAAAATGATACTATCAATCACACCAAAATGGGTGTGCTTCCTTTTACAAAGCATTTTCCATTTTATAAACCTGTCTCCAAGTGCCAGAGTATCAAATAGGCCACAGCTCATGCTTGGTGCATCAGCAAAAATGGGGTCTGAGGGAATAGGCACAGTCTAGCCTTAGCAAATTTACCCACAATTTTGCAATTAAGAAAAGCAACATACTGTCTATTTTAATTGCAAATTTTATTTGAGTTTTGGGTTTTGTGATTTGTAATGATTTTATTTTGTCGAACGTGTAGGATGAGAAGTGGGAGAGACATTCTAAAGTTTTGGTTTTGTGGTTTTTTGTTTTTTTGACACTCTAGGTTTTAAAGTGACTAACAGTCACTTTACATATATTTTTCTTATAACAACCTTGAGAATAGCTGGTTAGGCTGAATAATAAAATGTTGTTATTATCATTCTTTTTAAAAAATTTATTTTTTAATTTTTTTATGTTATTATCATTTTTTAAAGATTTTATTTTTATTTATTTGACACAGAGACAGAGAGAGAGAGAGAGAGAGCACATGCAAGGGGAGAGGGAGAAGCAGACACCCCACTGAGCAGGGAGCCTGTTGTAGGGCTTCATCCCAGGACCCTGGGAACGTGACCCAAGCTAAAGGCAGATGCTTAACTGACTGAGCCACCAAGGTGCCCCATTATTTTTGTTTATCATCACCATGTTCCAAATATAGTTCAGAGAGCTGCTAAGGGACTTCATCAAAATCACACTGCTGGATGGACTTCAGGTGGAAGACAAAGGTGGGGCTTGAATTCAAAAACCACTTAGAGACCACAGCCGGTGAAGAGACCATGACTGGTGACAGGGCCAAATCTTTTTTCTACCCTGTGATGAGAGGGATTCCTTTACCTCATTCACCTATAAATGGGGTGAAAATCGATATCCCATAGAGGTGTGGGAAGATGAAAGAAGATTGTATCAGAATAGCACCTGGCCTAGGGCTAACTTGAAGTGCGTGTTAAATAAATGGTAGTTATTCCCATCACCTGGTTCCTGGATTCAGTATCTTGTCTACTCTGCAGCCTGTGAGGCAAGATGGCAGGGAATTCAGTATTTAGCTTGCTGTCGGGACTGCAGTGCTGCTGGGGTGCTGCGGTGATTTTGATGATTCTTGGCGATCCAGCTTGGTGCTCTGTGCCCTGCTTCTTCTGTTTGATAGAGAGGGTTGAAGCAGCTGGGGTAATTTGGTAGTTCAGATCCTAGATAGATTTCTTATTAATGGGCATGTTTTCCAGTGAACCCTTTCTCTCTGATTGATTCAATCGGCACACAGTGATTATGGTGGACCCGCTGGGGCCAGGATGGCTGGGTTGGAAACCTGGCTTTTTTTACTTTCTATTTTACTTTATTTTATATATATATATATATATATATATTTTTTTTTTTTTTTTTTTTTTTTTTTTCCATCAGGGTAAGTACTCTTTAATCCCCATCACCTATTTCACCCATCATCCCACCCATCTCCCCTCTGGTACTTTCTCCTTATATTATTTCTACATCTATCTTTTTACTTTCTTCTTGCATTATGTTGGAGACATTGAGAAAATGGTCTGTCCCTCAGATTCCCTGTCCATAAAATGGGAAAAGACCAGCACTTACTTACTGGGTGTTGAAGGGATTAAATGAGTTGGTTAATGTAAGTTGCCTTTTTTTTTTTTAGAAGAATTTGATTTTATTATGTCTTCATTCTATAAGTATACCATAATTAGCATTCTTATTCTTTTAAAGTGAGAAAAAAAATCAGAACTAATCATTGGATTTTATAAGTGCTTTACAAACACCAGTATCACCAGCAAGAAACACCATGTCTTAGCATGAAGAATCAATCACTAGGTTTCTGTGTAGACGTTTCTTTAAGTTGCCTTTAAAAGTACCCATTAGGAAGTAAGTTTCAGTGTAAACTGAGTAGTATACGCCAGATCCTATTTTAAGTGCTGAGATGTTATCAATGACCCAGATAGACAAAGTCTCTGTCTCTATGAACCTTAAGTTCCAATATGAACAAATAATTAATTCTAGGATTCTGAAACTCTGAGATGTACTAGGAAGACATATTTTAATGCTGCCGGGTCAGAATGGAACAGCAAATGCTTTCAGTGTTCCTCTGGGCTTTGCCAGATCATTCAGATGATGATATTGCCTTCAGCCCATGGGTAAGGCTTTAATTTTTTCCCTCAGGAATGACTTCCCACAAACTGATACTTAGGATCTGATAATAAGCAACTTCTTTGTAAGAACCATTTTATGGAAGTCAGAAAAAAAAAAAAAGTGTTTGCAACAAGGCCAAAGATAAAAGATTAGAAATATTTAGTTTTGAGTTTAGTTTTAACATGTGGGGATGAGCTACCTTCTTAAGTTCAGAGTACATAATCTTTGTATCATAAAATTTGTGTCATGCCAAAAATAACTAAAGGTCCATTACTGGCAAAGCCACTCCTTGACAAAGGGATGGAAAGGAGATAACCTCTAGTTATTTGAAAATCTAGATCAAAGTGTCTTCCTTGTTTCTACTATAGTGTTTTTATAATAAATCTCCTTTTAACGACTGTCCTTCTCCAACTCAAGGTAGTTTTTGCCATTGAATTGGAGGCAGAAATTTAGCAATAGTGGATTTAAAATTGAAACATTGTGTTTGTGTTTTGCCTATTAGCACACATATAACAACATCAACTTACAAATAAGTTGAGATGATTGAAAATGAGCTCATTCTGTGTAAAACTATACACATCTCAATCTCCAAAGAAAGCAGTTGGATAATTGGCAGGCAGAGTACCAAATAGACATTGTTTCCTTTGGCAACAGCATACTACTACTTCCTCTGTGTCACCTGTCACACACACAGCAAGAAATTATGTACTGTAATAGCAGAGAGCCAGTGATTCTCTGTATGTGAGTAACTTCCCTAATTTCATCTGATTTGCAAATTTCATAGTGTCCTAGATGCAGAACGCTCATGTCTATTTGGAAATACACACATAGGCTCTCCCAAATGTGCAGAAGGATTTAGAAACATTAAAAAATCACCATCTCAGACTTCAAATTTGGAATTTAATTAGCTCCCTCATAATGGTCACTTGTGATATTTCTTGTCAAAATCCCTTCTTCTGGGAAATGCATGCTGATCTCTCATCTTGCATCCCAGTGTGTGTGTTTATAGATTTTCCATGATTTAGCATAAATCCAACACCAAGTCCCCACCAAAAACCCAGTCACAATAGTTGAGTTCAAATTGGGGTGGAGTTCTTCGATTTATTAGCTAGGGCTGCTATTTTACCAGTAGGCACTGGTAGGTCTTTACAGAAAAACTTGTACGATCCTGGGGGTTAAATATTTTGAATAGGTCCCTAGGTAATCTTTCAGCTCTATGAACACACTGCTAGTGACCTACAAATCATCACATGCTCATTTTTTCCATATAGATAAATTTTGTGTTTCCAAAAAAGTTAAGGATATCATCAGTCCAATTTTAGAGAACTTTAAGAACAAACAGTTTTGGGGAAAATGATGAGTGGTTCTTGTGTTGATCATCTTGGCATAACTGTCCTTCAATACTTAATGAAACACAAGATAATCCACTAACATTCTTTAACAAGTAAAGTCTGGTTAAAAATGTTAGTATGAAATTGTCTGTTAATCCACTTTGACTGCCATCTGAAATAACTGACTTGCTTTACTTAAGAATAGTCCTTTTTCTAAATTAAGCAGCAGGCACTTGTGAAACACTACACTTCTTTTGACAGCTAAAATGGTGTGTGACTTTCTCGCTCAAATTTAAAAAAGGGGGGGGTGCATCTGGGTGTCTCAGTCCATCAAGCATCCAACTCCCTATTTTTGTTAGGTCGTGACTCTGGGTCATGGGATCAAGCCCTGCATTGTGCTCCATGTTCAGTGCAGGGTCTGTTTGTCTCTCTCCCTCTGCTCCTCCCCACTCATGCTCTCTCTCTCTCTCTCTCTTTCTCTCAGATAAATAAAACAAAGTAAAACAAAATATGGTATGTAACTGAAGGGAATAAAAACCATGTTCGAATTTATAAGTCAAAATCCTATAATAGGAGCACCTGGCAAATTGATGTGTCTAGATATTTGTTTTTCAAGCCAAGTATTTAGGGACTAAAACATAGGAGATCCTGGCTTACATTTATGTGTGCTGACCATATCTCAGACATTGTTTTTGGACATGCATTAATTTGGTTAATGTACACAAGACCCTACAAGTTACTTACATTCATTATCTCAATTATGCAGATAGAAAACTGAGATATATGACTTAAGGTTATATACCTAGATTGTGGCTCAAAGTTAGATTCAAGTTCAAAACTAGGATAAAGTGTCACATTCCCAGCTTAAGAGCCCTTGCCCGTGACCAACCACAGCATGAGCCTCTTAATATAAAACGGGGGATGTGTATATATTGGTCTTTAATTGAAAACAAAACTAGGAAAGTTTATTTTATGTAACTAACTTTTCATTTCTCACTCTGTTAAGCCTACAAATGGCCTTGGGATATTAGTTGCATATGTTTCCAGGGCATAATCCTAAATCCAATTCACATACAGAAAATAATTTTGTTTGGGGGGGGTGGAGAAGGATTTAATCTGGAATGGGTACACACGAAAGGCTTCTTTGAGGTAGTACTAATGAAATTGGGATTTCTGCTGGCTACCCCAGAGGTGACAGTGTTCAGAAAAGTGCTGTTTACAGTGTTCCAGAAATAGGGAGCATTATGTGGTAAGCCTCTTCGATGGAAAGGAACAAGGCGTATTTGATAGACAAGAAGTGATCCACAGACTCTTTAGTATAGAGATAGAGGATAACTGTAGAGGTACATAGTGCCCAATCCATCCAGGGTTTAAGGTTGTGACAAGGTGTATGTTCTTTTTTTTTTCTCATTTTTTTTTTAATTTTTAATTTTTTATAAACATATATTTTTATCCCCAGGGGTACA
>NC_081557.1:219935392-219947909 GCF_022355385.1 Mustela nigripes | reverse complement strand
TGTGTGTGTGTGTGTGTGTGTGTGTGTGTGTTGCATCTATCCAGTTTTTCAAGTTTTAGTCTCAGAAACTATGTAAGGTATTCTGCAGGCTCTGTAGTAGTGGGAGCCATAGGTATAGGTTTCATTTTTCTGTTTCCCACTGAGTGTAGCACACAGAACAAGTTCACTCAATGTCTCCTGACTTAAAAAGCTAGAGTTTTCAGGATATATGAGGGCACTGTTCCTTTCGTTCTGCAGGGAAACCCCCACAGAACTTTGCTTATCTATCATGATAATTTGAGCCTAGTAGCCAGGCTGACATTTCTTGGTAACTATAAATTCTATCAGAGACAATTATTCATTTGGCTGTCTCTCCAATCTCTGTCCACAGAGAGTAGCGCTTGAAACAGTGGCTTAGCCAGAGGACAGTTCTCCAAGGCACAAAGAGTAGACAAGAACACGTTTTTCCTCAGAGGTTTCATTCTCTCCCTTGATTCTAAACTGATCTTCATTCTGATTCATCCTTTTAGCAGAAAGAAGCACTTCCAATCCAAGTTTGAGCACCATTAAAAAGTTTCTTCTCAGAGTCAATCTTGGAACACTACATCAAAAAGTAATGATGTATTGCATGGTGACTAACATAACACAATTTAAAAAAAAATTGAAAGAAACTTCAAAAAACAAATGAAAAAAGTTTCTTCTACCATTGTAACTAGATATGGTGCTTTCTTGGAATTTTAAGTAATTTAGCTCTGATTAGGGGTATTTTACCCAAGTGGGATGAAACTCACCTCTAAGTGAGTGAATCCATGATGCTCTCAGGATGCAAGACTTTGAATTGAGCTTCTTGCTAGGATTGCAATTGCCTTCTTGTCTTTATTACAAAGCATTTTCTAAAAAAGTGTGGGAAGGGAAGGTGTGGGGATAAGTCTCAAAAAACGTAAAATCAGATTTTTAAGACTATATTTTCTATGTGTTTTAAAGACAATTGGAAAGCTTGGTTGGTGAGATTACCATGTTCAAATTCCCTCATTAATAATCTATTGGGCTTCAAATATAGTATTCACAACAGACACTTATAATTGCATATTTTGTACTATATTATCAGCTCTGTACATGAGGGTAATAGCAAGATAATGGAAAAAACTCTGTAAATGAATATTGGATGTTAATAAGAATTCCCATTCAAATTATGTTTTATTCAATTTTTGAACATCAAATTGTATTATTAAGAGTCATATAAGAATACATATGGGAAACATGAGAGAAGTAAGACAAAAGAGTAACTTACCAATCAGGAGAAACTCAAAAGAAATTTAAGATCCTTGTAGTTAAAGGTTTTTATTTTTAATTCCTTAAAATTTTATAGGTGATTATATAACAAGTTTAATATTCTCTATTTATTTTCCAAGAAGTCTAGAAGGAAGACTTAGGGTGACATGATTACTTTTGTATCAGATGGCAGGCCTGGTTATTACAGTTCTCTAAATGCTTGCCAGTACATTGTTCTAATTCAGAGCTCCTTTCCACATTCCAGACACCATCCTTGTATGATACTGAATCAAAGGAAAAGAACCATGACAACAGAAAGCTTAGGGAAAAAAAATCCAAGTTGATTTTTTTTTAAGATTTTACTTATTTATTTGACAGAGATCACAAGTAGGCAGAGAGGCAGGCAGAGATGTGGGGGAAGCAGGCTCCCTGCTTAGCAGAGAGCCCGATGTGGGGCTCTATCCCAGGACCCTGGGATCATGACCTGAGCCGAAGGCAGAGGCTTTAAACCACTGAGCCACCCAGGTGCCCCATAAGTTGATTGATTTTTAATACTTCGAAGGTGTTGCCTGGACTGGAAATAAATCCAGAGTCTCTTAAGAATCAGCCAAGATCCTCAGAGGTTAAAAAAACTGTTGGAACATTTGGAAAATTTTAATTACTGACCATCGATTACCATCTCCATAGATGAAAAACATCCATTTCTTTTTAAAGGGAGACCTATAGAAACATGACCTTTGCCCATTTTGCTAGGGTTTAGAGAGAAAGGTTTTAGAGAGAAAATAAACTGATACAGAAAATTGTATGCTATATACATACAAACATGCATATTTGTCTACATATGCATATATAATACATGTATAACTATATGTGTATATATACATAAAATATAAATTAGTATTTATAAATATGTATTTATATATAAGTATATATAAGTTACATATATAGTACATATATATATTATGTATAGAGTAAATATATGTAATTTCCTTTACTACATTTATGCTGCTCTTCCTTCCCTAGACCAAAGATTCCCAGCAGCCTTTGCCATCATGAAACTGGTTTATTTTCATCACCTTGAAAGCACCCAGATGGCTTCCCCTCTGGCAGATCAGGGTCCTAACAACTAGATGGTCCCAGGATTGACCAGGAGTTTCTTGATCCTCACTAAAAGGACAGGTCTTTCTAGGCACAGATGCAGTGGAGATCTTGTAGTGATCACCTTTAAAACAAATGCTTTCCTAAATAAAACATTCCATTGAAACCAGTTGTAAAAACTATTAACTGTATTCTAGTAAAGGAAGTAATACATGATAAAATGTTCATTTAAAGCAAGGAGGAATGTTCAAAGTAGCACTAGATCCAAGACTCCTTTCTGCTATTCAATTTCTTTTCACAAGTCTTGTATAACTCTTCCTCTATCTCTGTCTTTGGAGTCAGATGTACACTGCGATTTCAAGAGCCTCTGCAGGTGCTTGAAACTTTGGTGGCACATGGCTTTGAGTGCTTTCTCTGGCTCTTTGAATCTTGGGAACAAGGTTTTGTTCCATGCTTTTGGCAGTTCTGCTGATGTCTGTTGCAAAGTCCTGTGTCTGCTTCCATAGGCACTGGATTTCATTACATACTGACTCTGCCCTTTCAGGTAATATGACTACTTGCACTGTCTTTCTATTAGTCCTCTCTTTTGATCAGGCTTTCTTCAAAATCAAAACAGAGATGGAAAAATAAACAAGAAATTGCCTCTTATCTGGAAGCCTGGCTTACACCTGGACACTTTTTTCCACATGACCCAGTGACTCAGATATTGTTCGCACTTGTACATTCTTGTCTCAGGCTCCTGATCTTATTTGCGGGTGTCCTCAGGCATTGGATATAGAGAGTGGTTTCAGTATCCTGGGTTGTATTTCTTTGGTCCTCTAGGGAGCCATTGATAGCCCTCCCCTCCCTACTCTGTAATTTGTATTATGTGTCTTTTGGTTTCCATCACTTAAAGTTATAGTAGCTTGCCCTGTAAAGAAATTGCCTGTCTTGTGGTCTGTCATCCCTAAAACACAGAATCTTCTAAGAGCAAGAGCTATGTCTTATGTTTTGTTACATCCCCAGCTCCTAGAACAGTTCTAGTTATAAAAAAAAAAAAAGAAAATATGTTTTCCCAAATATTTCAGACATTTAATAGAATGTCATAGCTTTCTATTAAAATGAGCATTGCCTTATTTTTTTATATGAACACTTTAAAATTATGGAGTATGCATAGCTAATCAAAGGTACCAACCAATAAAACAACTATTGCATGACTACAGGCAGTGGTTTCTCCATTTTTGAGTGGACAGAAATCGATTCTAAGAGTAGATGGAATTGGGGTTGGGCTAACGTTCCTGAAGGCATACCATGGAGAGGTTCTGGGGATGGTGAGGAGCCAGGACAATACTCCATTCTTTTTCTAAACATTGTGATTCTATGGTCTTGCATATAGGCTAGACACTTTTATAAGAGGCAGATTTCAAGAGGAGTGTAGAAAACAAATCAAGAAGGAGGAGGGAACCAAGGATTCAACTTTTCATCAAGTGCAGGAAAATGCCATGGAAGTACTATGCCATTTGATACAGCAGCCATCCATAAGAAATAAGAATAATTGACTGCTTCTTTGTACAACTGGTAGATATTTTCATTCTTGGCTGGGCAGCTCTCAGCTTGGGCTCACATCTGTCTCTGCCAGTGTCTTTTTTACCGAGATGAAAACAACATCAGGAGATATGGGGGAGTTCGGAATTCTGGAGCTACTGCCCAAAGCTACTAAGGCTGGGGAACATCAGAAATACTCTTATTTGGTGATTAAAAGTCATTAGAGGGCCCTCATTATGTCGGTGTCTATAACTCAATGGTTCCTTCCCAGACTTTCTCTAGCCATTGATCACCCACAGTCCATCAATATGGATAATGTGGTATAAAACATTACACTCATGCTCTGAATGTTATTGTTTCAGCAACAATAATTTTTTTAGCACCTACTATATGGCAGGCTCAGTGATATATGCTTCTATAGATCCCGGTTTGTCCTCATGACAACCACTTTTGCTAAGTATCTTTATCTACACATTTTATAAAATTCAAGCAAGGAGCTAAGACTTAGACCATCATTTATCTTACTCTACAGTTTGTGTTCTTAGTCATCTACTCTATGCTAGGCTTGTGATGTTTTATTTCAATGAAAAAAATGGGTGTAATTCTAGAAAGGTTCTGCTACTGCACAATCAGACATGCTTATAACAGTTTTCTTTATCTTTTATTACCTTGTGATAGCTTATCTTGGACATTGGTTAAATCATGATCCTTTCTAGCTCCTTTATTACTTGAGAGGCATAGATTTGTTGACAAAGATGCCATACAAAAACAAAAAAACAGAAAAAATTGCAGCCGTCCACAATTTAAAATTGTGTTAATTACATTGATTATTTACCAAAAGAATTAAATTCATATTTTCAAAGAATCTGTATGAAATGCTTACTATCAGAGTATCTAGTCTTATGGATTTTCTATGCTAGCGAATGGATATAGAAAGTAAGAAAAGAAATTGGATAGAATCAGAGGGTAATGGTGAAAATGGGAAGGAGAAAGGTAGTATTTTTAACTGAGATCTGAAAGCTGAGAAGAGTTCTGCTTTGTAAAATGTTAGGGAATGGTGATGAGAGCAGAAGAAAGAGCAAGTTCAAAGGCCCTGAGACTGGACCAGTACTGGCAAGTTTGAGAACTAAAGGCATGGCAAGGGCATGGTAGTTAGAAGGCAAGGGGGAAGAGTTGCTATCAATATAATAAGGCTCTTTGAAAAATGTCAGTGAAATTCTGATTTGGATGGCGTTAAAAGTATAGATTGCTCTAGGCCGTATAGACGTTTTAACAATGTTTATTCTTCCAATCCATGAACATGGTGAGCCTGGTGGTGGGTATTAGGGAGGGCACGTATTGCTTGGAGCACTGGATGTGGTGCATAAACAATGAATCTTGGAATACTGAAAAAATAAAATAAAATAAAATAAAATAAATAGAAATAAAAGTTGTCTATTTAAAAAAAAAGAAAAAAGATAATAAGCAACATTTGATTCTAAAAACTTTCAGAGGACAAAGATATTTTTCTACATGTAATAAGGCAATGAGAAGTAATCATAGGATCAAAAGATTAAGAAAAATTCTCTTTCCCTCAGAGATATCTTAAGCATATCTAGTTTTGGCACTTGGATCCAAAGGAAGCCAAAGATTTCAGTTCTGTCTAGTAACTCTGCTTTGTCCACTAAGGACATCTGAGGGCAAAGCTTATTAGGCTCATTTCTTTCCTTTTCTTTCTTCCTCCCTCCCTCCCTCCCTCTATTCCTTCCTCCTTCCCTTCCTTTCTACCTTTCTTTCTTTCAAGATTTTATTTATTTGAGAGAGAGAGAGAGAACATCAGTGGTGGTGTGTGTGTGTGTGGGGGGGGTGGAGAACAGAGGTAGAGGAAGAAGCAGAGTCCCCTTAGCAGGGAGCCTGGCATTGGAGCTCGATATCAGAACCTAGGGCTCATGACCTGAGCCAAAGGCAGATGCTGCTCACATGAGCCAGGTTCATTCTCTTCTTAGAGCTTTTATATAAGCCCACACAGAATGCCTGAAATGCATTCCTTCCTTTCTGTCCTGGCCAATTCCTGCTCATTTATTAGGTCTCTCCTTGAATGTTATGTCTGAAGGGAAGCCCTTTGTGATCCTTAGACTAGCCTAATTTCTCTGTGTTCCTCATAACACAGTTGTGATTCTTACAGTGTGCAATTATCTGTTCAATATCTACATCTCCTGCTAAACTGTAAGCTCCCTATGATGGCCAAGTTAGCTAGATCAGCTTGACTAGGCTATAGTTGTCAGTTGTTGAATCAAACTCTAATCTAGGTGTTGCCCTGAAGGTACTGCGTGGATGTGGTGAACATCTACCATCAACTGACTTTAAGTAAAGGAGATGACCCTCAATATAAACAGTTGACAGGCTTTAACAGCAAAACTGAGATTTCCATGAAAAAGATGAAATTTTAACTCAAGACTAACATGAACTCCTACCCAGGAGTTTCTAAACTGCCAGCATGCCCTAAGGATTTAGGTTCTGTCTGCCCCCTGAAATCATATGAGCTAACGAATCTCTAAGAGAAGGAGGGAGTGCTACAAAGATTTAAATCAGGGAAAGGAGATGCTCATGGAAACTCTGTATGATGCATACTCAAATTTTCCTATAGTAGTTTCAATCACACACAGAATCCTTGCCACTTGAAGGTCACTTGTGGATTGAATTCATGGAAAGTGCCTCCCTCTTGCAAGGCATGCTGATTCAAAGGAATGATAGGGCTGAGATGGAGGTCAGGTTATGTCAATTTCTCTTTTTTAAAATGTTTCTTTCTATGTTCCCTTTTTTTTTTTCTTTTAAATTTCATTTAATTTTCTTGCTTCTGCTACAGAATTGTGAAGCATTTTCATATTAGACAAGGAACATCTGCCTATAGTTACAGGCACTGTCAGAAAGGCCTTTGAGATTAACATATGCCCAAAGCAAATTTACTAGTTTTGCATAAGTCAAAAATCATCTATTAGAAAGAAAAATTAAGCTAAAAAGTGGCATAGTATTGAGTCATATCAATCATGAGAATTAATGCTATTATTCTCAAACTGCTACAGAAGCGGAGGAAAAGTTATTTGAACACAAATGTCAAATTTGAATTATTTAACAGGTTTTCATTTTGACTCTGAGAGGACCACAGTTTTTTTGACAATGCCCCGGAAGGAAGAACAGCTCCAACACTCTGATTCTGGGCCTTTTGTAATGATGAATACTTGATTACTTGGGCTGTCACCATCTACCCATGCTGCTGAAATAAGCTATTTAGCCAAAATAAGAATTAGTATAATTTATGGCTTTGTTTTTACAACTGGGACAAGGAAAGAATTGATCAACTAGCAATCTATCAGTCTTGCTCAAGGTCTGGCTGGGTTTTTTCCCCTTAAATTAAAATGAAAACCATGAAGATTATTGATTGAAAATCTTCCAAATTCTATTTAATTCCCAACCTCATCTCAGAGGCTGTGATCACTTTTAAAGGTAAAATTGATTCTTATTAGCTGTTTTTTGGGGGCTATTTCATTTCTTACTTCCCTTCATTATCTCTGCTTGAATATCCAGGTAGATTGTCTTGGTCCTACTGTTTGTACCAGTCCATCTTAGACCATGTTAGAAATAAAAAAGCATTTATTGAATACCATTTGTGTACCCACTACTGGAATACATCCTCTGTAGGGCACACAGAAGAGACAAACACAATCTCTGCCTTCATATACTTGTACTTTAGTGGTATAGACACTAAAGTACAAGTA
Organism: Mustela nigripes; assembly: GCF_022355385.1. Lineage (NCBI taxonomy): Eukaryota > Metazoa > Chordata > Mammalia > Carnivora > Mustelidae > Mustela > Mustela nigripes. The sequence continues at coordinate 219,940,281 of NC_081557.1, read as the reverse complement.
TATGGTATAGACAAGTACAAGTACAAGTATATGGTATAGACATTCCAAATTTAACAATTAAAATAATAAAAGGAAAAAATGACTGAAGAGTCTTAAGAATTGGGGACTAGCCTTGACCTTTTCTTTAAACATGTGTGAAGCATTGATTAAGCACTGGACCTGTTTAAACCTCTGTTTACTCAGATAATTTCTATGACTTCCAGGTGAGCACATGTTTTTAGGAGAAGTGTTGTAAGAGCCAACATAGGAAGACTGCAATAGTAAACAAGGTTGTCTTGCTTGGGAAAAGTTACTCAAAAACAATTACCTAAATGTTTATTGAGCACCTACTGTGTGTAGGGTGCTGTGTGTTTCACTGGAGCAATACCAAGAGATATGAAATACATACCATAGAATAGTACTGCAGATGCATAATAGACTGGGAATCAGGACTAAGGGTTTGACCTCTGGAGTGTATTTGAATCCACTTTGCTATTAACTAGCTGTGAGTAGATAATGCAGTCGATTATCTTCTTAGAAGAGTGTAAGAAATTTCCTACCTCATAGGCTTATTGAAATAAATAATTTATTAATTTAATGAACTAATGTTTATTGAATGCCTACACTACATCAAAGACTGTAATAGGTGTTTGGTATATGTTGGTGAACAAAATAGACAGATATCGGCCCTCACATGGCTTAGTCCAATGGGAGGGAGGTGAGAACTATATGAAAACAAGGAAGTAGACTGTATAATATGTGATAAGTTGATAAGTGATATAGGGGAAAGAAAAGCAGAACAGGGTAGAAGGATCTGGGAATAGGAACTGGGGAGGAGGCTATAGTTTTAAATATGGTAGGTTTCATACACATTTAAGGAAATGAGGGGAGAAAGATGGTCAGCTTGTAGCCTAGAAACAATTCAGGGACAGAGCAGATCAGTACAGTACTCTTAGGCAAGAGCAGGCCTGATGTTGAAGGAAGAACAAGACTTTTCCATTGTAAGTGATGGAAATAGTTTTAGGAAATGAGATCAGATAGGCAATAAGAGGGAAAGTTCAGGTTGCATAAGACCTTTTAGCCATTATAGGAGTTTTTGCTTTTTTATGAGGGCAAGTGGGTGGGGCATTATAGAACTGCACTAAGGAGTGACATAATTTGACTTAAGTTTAAACCACAATTGTAGGGGTACCTAGGTGGCTCAGTTGGTTAAGCGTCTGCCTTCGGGTCAGGCATAATTCCACAGTCCTGAAATGGAGACTTGCTTCTGGCCTCCTGCTCAGTTGAGAGGCTGCTCCTCCCTCTGCTCCTCTTTCTGCTCATTATCTCTCTCTCAAATAAATAAAGAACATTTTTTTTTTTTTAATTACAATTGTAAAAGTAGGGAGAAGCAGGAGTTTGGGCAATGGTGAGAAAGGGAGATAGATTGGGAGGCTATTGTCATTCAGTCAAGGGAAGATGGTGCCTTTGAGCTGGGATTTTCTGATGGCTTGTAGGTGGGATATGAGAGAAGATGCAAGCCACAGATAACCCCATAGCTTTATCCTAAGTAAATGAAATTTATAAAGCAGAGAAAACACATGAAAGCATTGAAAGTACTTGGCACAATGTTTGGTGTATAGTAGGTACAATTACCTACTACAATTCTCAATTGAGTGTATAGTAGGTACAATTACCTACTACAATTCTCAATTGGCACAATGTTTGGTGTATAGTAGGTACAATTACCTACTACAATTCTCAATTGAGTAATTGAGAAATTAAGGTAATGATTTTTGGAAATAACTTGACAGTCTGCCCAACTCTTTTTGACTTTGAGGTTTACCTTAGATACCACTTGCACTGTATACCTTCCCCAACTTCCTCTGGGTGATGTGCCCCTTCTGTCTTATTTCAGAAGTCTATCCAAGTCCTCCTCCACATCAACTCATTTTACATTACAATTTATGAAAATATACCTTCAGTAAGAAAACAAGTGGTAGGAATATTGAAAGAAGAGTCTTCCCATATGCTCTGAGATCAGAAAATGTTCCTGTGAAGGAAGCAACATTTGAGATGGGATTTGAAAGAATGGTTTGGATATAAGGCCAAGGTCAAGGAAATAAAATAAATAGGGTCAATTTTCATGCTCCCTGGATGGAGACATCAATTTAGGTGTCTACTTCACATTTTAGGTCACCATTCATGGCAAGCAAGGAGAAAAAAACAACTAGCTCCTAATTTGAAATTTCAGTTCCATATCCTTCTGTCTGGCTAAAGAAGGTCACTAGACAGTGATGAAAGAGCACTGACATGTTTCAATCCTACAAAAGCACACTCTATGCCTGTTGCCTATGATAAGAACAAAATAATGGCCTGTTTATAGGTATTTTTTCTGTGTGTGTAAGTGTGATGATGATGGTACTAAAATATAGAATATGTTGTGTTTTTCCATTATTTCCTCACCGAGTTTTCCAAATTTTTCACACTGCTCTGGATCAAATTATGGGAATAGAAGAAACTGGGATTAGTATGCGCACATCACAAGAAGATGGTCAACCCCTATGATAAGAATGTTACATAGAGTAAGTTAATGTTTATGTAGGTGTATGTGGTTTATCTTCTCCATGGACATGATATATTAGTGAAATATGTATGTAGCTATATTCCACACAAAACTCTCTTAATGGGCGGATCCAATAAGGGCATAAATCTTCATTGATTTATGATGCAATATTATAAATGTACCATTAAAGTAAGAAAATAAAATGTAAATATATGCATTTATTCACAAAATAGATACAACCAAAGAAAATATAACCTCTTTTGAATCTGTTCCTATTAAAGGATTTTTTTTTTCCTTATATGGAGTAGATAGTTTAGGTTTTTATAAAATGTGAATTAAAAAATGTCAACAAAAGAGGCTTTCTTTTTCTGGTAGCTCACCTGCATCAAGCAAAGATATTCTGCATTGTAATGACAAAGAATTTCAAACTGTGTTCAGATTATTAAGGTTATTCTGTCTTGCAAATTTTTTATTCTATATTCAATATGCATGAATGTCTCTGAAGTGATTGAGGTTGTAAAAATGAATTTTGGATATTGCTTTGAAGATTTTTATGATACAAGAGTATTTTTTTAGTGTGAAAGTAATCAAGGTACTTCAAGGTGGCCTGCTGGGATCTTCTTATAAGTAAATGGAGCACAGTGACATTCATTTCAAGGGGGGGGTGACCTTAAGAAGTGCTGAGAAACAACTGGCATCAGAAGGTTTTGTTCACAGGTTTCAGGTTGTTTCTAGACACAAGAAGTAATCCAAAGACAAGTCTTCAACTCCCAGGAGGAAATATTTAATAGTAAGTCAGGAGTCTCATTTTATAGGAAACTGAGATCCCAAGCAATTTATTACAGCAGGGTCCAAGAGTGAATGGAGTCAGAGCTCAGACATATGTAGAGCATATGATGGAGTTGGCCTTGCAGGAAAGGTTATGTATCTAGGAGTTCTGGAATAATGCTCTGAAGGAGTCCTGGCAGTCTCTATCTGAGATCTGGAAATTGGGAAAGATAGATCTGCAGGTTGCCTCCACAATGATAGAGAAGGAAGGATTAAGAGGAACAGTTATGCTATAAGCTCTAGGAATATAAAGCCTATTACTTTCACAGGCTGCTGCTAGGAATTCAAATTGATATAAACATTCTAGGGAGAGTTTCACCCTTTAGTATATATTAACAGGTAAATAGATGTACCTACATATCACCTCAAATGTTTAATTCTAGGAGTCTTGTTATGAATAAATCATACAATACACCCAGATGAAATGTTTAAAGATACTCATTGGCATTTATAATAGGAAATAACTAATTAAAAGAAAAGCAAGGAGGAGGGGATAAAGGAACCAATCTAAATGCATGATAGGATTTTGGTTAGGTAAATATTTTTCCGTCACTTGAAAAGAATTCAACTGACTTCTCTGCTCCTCTCACTCATCAAACTGCCTCTTTTCTTTTCATCTTCCAGATAGTTGAAATATTATTTATACTGATAACCTTTCTTGACTCCTTCAAGTGTGGATGAAGTGCCTCTTCCATACATTCCCACAGATTTTTCTAATTCTGCCTCCATATTGATTTTTATCTTACTATGTACTAAATTCCTGGTATATTTCCTTACGACTATTCAGAAACTAGGGTGATGTTAGAATGTTTTCAAATGAACACAAGTAGAACAATTTTATCAACAAAGACTAGTACATAATGAATATCAAAGAAGGTTTTTTGCACTAAAGAGAAATGAGACCAGATGGAAACAAAAATAAACATATGAAACATACCAACAGTAATAACAAATATGTGAATAAATATATGAAACTTTTTTCTTCTCTTAATTTATTTAAGAGCCATCTTATTATTTAAAGAAAATTAATAATGTTGGGCTGTGGATATTATAGCATATGCAGAAGTAAAACTTATTACAGTGGACCAAGAAAAGGAGATGAATAAAAGGTAATACACTTTTTAAGAATCATGTATTACACATAAAGTAGCACAATATTACTTTCAAGACATTACTCTATGACAGAGATGATAAATTAAGGATATATATTATAATCCCTAAAACAATAATAACCACTACCACTAAAAAAAATAAGAGACAAAAGTAAAAAACTAATAGTGGAAGTAAAAAAAGGAAACTTAAGGAAAAAGGACTGATTTACCCAAATGAAGACAGGAAAGGAAAATAAAATTAACAAAGAACAGATGGGAGAAATAAGAAACTAGGGGGGAGGAGTCAAGATGGCGGAGAAGTAGCAGGCTGAGACTGCTTCAGCTAGCCGGAGATCAGCTAGATAGCTTATCTAAAGATTGCAAACATCTGAAAATCCATCGGCAGATCGAAGAGAAGAAGAACAGCAATTCTGGAAACAGAAAAA